>NW_024741189.1:12509791-12578765 GCF_018991925.1 Homarus americanus
CACACACACACTCTCTCTCTCTCTCTCTCTCTCTCTCTCTCTCTCTCTTCGTTAGCCACAGGAGATGAGGTGTCGCCTTGTGCCTCGCGTCAGGTCACACACCAACAGGAAATTATATTATCCTTACTTGAGAGAGAGAGAGAGAGAGCGAGAGAGAGAGAGAGAGAGAGAGAGAGAGAGAGAGAGAGAGAGAGAGAGAGGTAACTGATTGTGGGTGGAGGAGGAAAGGAAGTATGGGTGGGGAGGAGAACGGGAGGAAAGATAGGAAGGAAAGGGGAAATAGGAAGAGAGGAGATAGTTAGGATGGAGGAAGATGGCAGGCAGTACCCAGGGAGAGGCAGGGAGAAAGATCAGTGTCCAGGGGGAGGGGAGAGGTGCCACTGCAGGAGGAGGGGGAGGGGAGAGGTGCCACTGCAGGAGGAGGGGGAGGGGGTGCCACTGCCTCAAAGGGTGTCACCTCAGCTGGTGTTACCGGTGTCGACCTCGACGGGAACACTGCCTCATCGATCCTGACGAAGCCCCGTCCGGTGAGTCTCGTTGTACTGCTGTAGGTGGTGCTCTCCTGCTGGTGGTGATAGTGTTCTCCTGCTGGTGTTGGTGGTGATAGTGTTCTCCTGCTGGTGGTGCTATAGCTGCTGTTACTACCTACAGGAGTATGTCACACACATGTTCACAAGGAGACTCATGACACACACCTGGCCACTCACTAACACACCTAGGGATGTTTTGTTGATGGGAATACCTATCTTCTCTCCCCCCTGCTATGTGAGGGACCTGGTGACGTAAGTATCAAGGGGAGGATTTAAATGCCTAACCCTAATCATCTTCCAGGTGGGCTTGACGTCACAGATCATTAATTTAGAGAGGACAGGTGTACCCCCTCACACACACACATAATTCAGAAACTACAAGGAGTAAAACAATTCCCCAGCGTTCATGAAGAAGAAGAAGAATTAACATAGGCCATGACTAACACCCTCACCGACCCTTCCTCTTCACCTTGCTATTCTTCCCATCTCCTTCCCTGTCTTTTTCTTCCTCCCCTTTCTCCTCTCCCCCAAAAATAAAGAACTAGGATCTATATCCCTCACCTTTCCTCCTTTTCTCTTCTTCCTCTCCCTCTCCTCTCCCCTGTTCTCTTCCTTTCAAAAATGAAGAAGCGGGAGTCGTTTCCTTGATATTATTTGCGAGTCGTCATCATCAGGGGACTAACAAGCTCAGTGTATTGCCGTTATCAACATCTTTTGGTCCACGTGTGTGTGTGTGTGTGTGTGTGTGTGTGTGTGTGTGTGTGTGTGTGTGTGTGTGTGTGTGTGTGTGTGTGTCGCCCAGCATTCACGAGTTGGTAGTGTCGACGGGCAGAGGAAAAGGATGGAAGCTTGAGAGAGAGTTTGGTGAAGACGTGTGAGGTGTGAGTGACGTAGGAAGGAAGGAGAAGGAGGAAAGGAAGGAAGAAGGAGGAAAAGGAAGTTGAAGGAAGGAAGGAAGGAGGAGGAGGAGGAGGTGGTGTGATAATAGTATTTGTTAGGTGATGTCAAACGATAATAATTGAAGAGAGAGAGAGAGAGAGAGAGAGAGAGAGAGAGAGAGAGAGAGAGAGAGAGAGAGAGAGAGAGAGAGAGAGAGAGAGAGATAATAAACTAATAAGAAAATAGACGAAAAGGCAAGGAAGGGTGAAAAGGAAAGGCGTGGGGGCCGTTAATTGGATAGTGTGGTCATGGAGAGGGAGAAATGAGAGGGAGATGAGAGGGGAAGGAGAGATAGACGGTGGAGAATAAAGCTAATTAAGGTGAGAAGTGTGACGTGGAGGTATGATAGGTGTTGGAGTGGGCTGGTGTCCGGAGGTGAGTGGGAGAGAGAAAAATGAGAGGAGAGGAGAGTGAGAGACCTGAAGGATGAGGTAAGAGTCTCCACCTACCCGTCTCCACCACCTCCCCATCCCCTCCACCACCACCACCTCCCCATCCCTCCACCACTACCACCTCCCCCATCCCTCCTCCACCACCCTCCCACACCTCCCCCATCCCTCCTCCTCCACACCACCTCCCCGATCCCCCTCCACCACCACCACCTCCCATCCCTCCTCCACCACCACCTCCCCATCCTCCTCCACCACCACCTCCCCATCCTCCACCACCCCCATCCTCCACCACCACCACACCTTCCCCATCCTCCTCCACCACCACCTCCCATCCCTCCCTCCACCACCACCTCCCTCCTCACCCTCTTCCACCTCCTCCTGTCTCTTCCACCCCATCTCCTTCCCCCTCTTCCCTGCCCACCCCCTCCACCACCACGGTCGGGGGGGGTGTAACTGGCCGTTAAGTTGTAAGCTAGGTGAGAATGCCACACCATTGCCATTAGGAGGCTGTGGGCCGGTGTGATGATGGGCGCGTGTGTTGAAGAGGGCTCCCACCTCCCACCTCCCACTCCTCCCACCCTCCCACCTCCTCCACCTCCTCCACTTCTTCCACTCCTCCCACCTCCTTCCACCTCCTCCCACTCCCTCCCACTGTCCCCCGCACCTCCTACTCCCTTTAAGTTATACTCCAATATTTTTTAGATGTTATTAGAGAGGAGAGAGAGAGAGAGAGAGAGAGAGAGAGAGAGAGAGAGAGAGAGAGAGTGTGTGTGTGTGTGTGTGTGTGTGTGTGTGTGTGTCGCCCCACGCACTGCTAGCATCCTGTGGCTCCTGGCTGGCTCCTGGCTCTTCTCTTAGTCACTAATGGAGAACCTGGAAGCACTTTCTACCCATGTAACTCTGCACACTTGATGCTGTCGAGGCTGTGTGTGTGTGTGGTGGGTAGGAGGGATAGGGAGAATAGATGGAAGGGTATGGTGAAGTGGGAGGGAGGGTATGGAAGGAAAGGAGAGTATGGATAGAGAAAAATTAAAGGTATGAGATGGAAGGGAAGGCATGGAGAAGGGAAAGGGAGAAGGTTATATAGGAAAGGGGTAACTAAGAGAGGGAATGAGACAGACAGACAGACAGACAGACAATATATCCCACACTAAAAACAAAACACCTCACCTCCCCCCCTCCCCGTCGACAGGTAGCAGCAATACACCTGCACTTTATCTAGGCAGACAGTTATCCAGGCGTCCACTTCCCCGTCTACAACACGACCCACCTCCACGAATTTATTGTCGCTTTGTTTGTAATCAAGTCTTCGAAATGAACAGTAAATCCCTTAGACGAGCAGACCGCGTTCACCGCCAAACTGTGTGAAATAGCACATTAATTTCGCGGTAAGTGAGGAAAAGTTTGCGATGGATACGGAAAGTTGTGTAAGATGAGGGTGAGGGGAGGATGAGTGAGTGGGGGAAGTAGGGAGTGAAAGGGAAGTTGGGGGGATGGAGGGTGATGGGAGGAAGGTGAGGGGAGGGAGGAATGGAGGGTGAGGGGGAGAGGAGGAGGGGGAGGGAAGGAAATAAGCAGGTTGAGGGGGAATTATGGGAGAGTTATGGGAAAAGAGTGGGTGAGGAAAGGAGAGAAAAGGGGAGGGATGGTGAAGGAAGGAGGAAAAGGAAAAAGAGAGGGAAGAAGGAAAAGGGAGGGGGGGGGGAAGAGAGAAGGAATAGGACCCTACAATAGGTTCCTCCTCTTCACACGCGCCAGATGAATGTGACCTGGGTAGTGTTGATGTTCCAGAAATCATATGAAAACTCTGTACCTGTAACTTGTATCTGTACCTCAATCTGTAGCGGTTAATTAAGCTTGTGAGTGAAGGCCATGGCACTGTTGAGGAGGCCGTGGCCTTGAGGACGACCTTGAGTGAGTGCCACCCCTCATCACCTCTTACCAGACGACCACACTGACACTTATAATGTCAACCCAACGTAACCTAACCTAACCTGACCTAAGATAGATAAATAGACGTCGAGAGAGAGAGAGAGAGAGAGAGAGAGAGAGAGAGAGAGAGAGAGAGAGAGAGAGAGAGAGAGAGAGAACTTTGTCAGGCTCACGTTCCTCATTTTTTGTGTGCTTAAGTTGGTAATTTGTGATCCCAAGTTGGAATTATTTCTACTCCCCTGACTTAGGAGTTTGTTGCCCCCACTCGTCTTGCCCTCAGTGATCTTGCCCTTGCTTTATCTTGCCCACACTCCCCTTGCCCTCAGTGATCTTGCCCTTGCTTTATCTTGCCCCGTTCATCTTGCCCACACTCCATTTGCCCTCAATGATCTTGCCCACACTCCCCTTGCCCCCGTTCACTTTGCCTTCAGAATGGGCAAGAGTTATTAGTCCACGGCTCCGGCACTCCCAGCTTCCTGATCTGATAACCACTTGCCCTCCGAGTCCTGAAATTGAAACTGTTTATTTAGTCTGAATAATACAGACACAAAGTGAACAACACAGACACACACACACACACACACACACACACACACACACACACACACACACACACTGTCAAATAATCCTTCTGTATACACAAGAGTCAATTGAGACATTAATCAAGAGGTGTATTCATGCCACGCTCCACCACGCTCCGTCACGCTCCACCACGCTCCACCATGCTCCACCACGCTCCACCATGCTCCAGTATGCTCCACCACGCTCCACCAGACCCGAAGGAATACCATGATTCTTTCTCAGTGCTCCTTACTTCGCTGTAAACAGAGCCTCTTGTGTCATGAACAGAGAGGCAGCTACGTTACAGATGCGATTGTGTGGGAAGGAGGGAAGGGAATAAAGGAAGAGGGAGATAGAGAGGGGAATAGAGAGAGAGAGATGGGGAGAAAGGGAGGGGAATAAAGAGAGATAGGGAGGCGAATTGGGAGAGAGAGAGAGAGAAGGAGAGGGAGATAGAGGGAAGAGATAATTAGAAGACAGGAAGATAGTGAACGAGAGTAAAGATATAAACTGTAATACCTGTAGAATACAACAACAATAAAAACAATAACAACAACAGGAGCAGCAAAAGCGTCAGCAGCTGTATGTGAGGTCAGGTTAGGACCACGTCGTCTCCTTGGTGTAATGAGAAGAGGACAGGTGAGGGGGGGGTGGAGGGGTAGGTAGGTGAGGGGATGGAGGGGCGGAGGTGTTTATCTACATGTGAGGGAAGGGATACTCCTCCACCCCCTCAACCCCCCCCACCTCCACCCCCCTTCTCCACCCCCACCCCTCTTCTCCACCCCCACCTACTCCCCCTCCCCCACCTACTCCCCCTCCCCCACCTACTCCCCCTCCATAGTTACTGCCGCTGATGACATGCAAATTCCTCGACACCCACCACCCGGCTCCCTGAATATTCATCTTTACAGGAATATGGCCGTGCTGTGTTGTGCCGTGCTGTGTTGTGCCGTGCTGTGCTGTACTGTGTTGTGCTGTGCTGTGCTGTGTTGTGCTGTGTTGTGCTGTGTTGTGCTGTGTTGTGTTGTGTTGTGCTTTGCTGTACTGTGTTGTGCTGTGCTGTGTTGTGCTGTGCTGTGCTGTGTTGTGCCGTGTTGTCCGTGTTGTGCTGTGCTGTGCTGTGTTGTGCTGCGCTGTGTTGTGCTGCGTTGTGTTGTGTTGTACTGTGCTCTGATCACACACGCTCACGTAATCAGAACACGTTGTCATAGATCCCCCCCCTGTCACGCTGTCATGTTAGCAGACCACACTGTCACGCCAATAGCTCACTGTGTCACGCATCTGTCATGTCAGCAGGCGTTTAAACTTCCTGCAGAGGCCGCCGTGACATGCACGGTGGACGATGGGGCAGCTGGACACACCCGCCGCACATCCCCACGCCACACATCCCACGCCACACATCCCCACGCCACATCCCCACGCCACACATCCCCACGCCACACACATCCCCACGCCACACACATCCTCCACGCCACACACATCACGCCACACATCCTCCACGCCACACATCCCACACACACATCCACATCCACACATCCCCGCCACACACATCCCCACCACACACATCCCCACACCACACACACACATCCACACACACACATCCTCCACGCCACACATCCCACACACACATCCCCACACACATCCCACCCACACATCCCACACACACATCCCCACACCACACATCCCGCCACACATCCCACACACATCCCCACACCACATCCACACATCCCACACACATCCCACCACACACATCCCACACACCACACATCCCCACACCACACACATCCCCACCCACACACATCCCACACCACATCCCCACACACATCCCCACCCACATCACATCCCACACACATCCCCACACCACACACATCCCACACATCCCCACCCACACATCCCCACCACACATCCCCCCACACCAGAGACACGGGCTGGAAAAGAGACAGTAGAAGGAGGCCTCAGACACACACAGGGCAGGGAGTATATACCATAAACAACATCACTCACAGTGTATTATGACAAGGAGTGTAAAGTGTTTCAGGCTGACAGATGTTTGGGTCTCTGGTGTGTACACTAATAAGCATTTAACTCTGACAGCTTATTGTGTTTCTCGTACTGACTTTGTTACTCTTACTTTTCTTTTTTTTTTTTTATTTTCTTACTTTCTCTCTTTAGTTACTTTCTCTTTCTTTCTTTCTCCCCGTTACTCTCTTTCTTTACTTACTTTCTTTTCTTAATTTCTTTCTCTCTCTCTCTCTCTCTCTCTCTCTCTCTCTCTCTCTCTCTCTCTCTCTCTCTCTCTCTCTCTCTCACCTCCTAACAGTCACACACACACACACACACACACACACACACAGGATGCGGTGTGCTGTTGGGTAGCTGACTATAGCCTTCATATAGCTGTAGCTGGCCAATGTTTACAGCTATTGCCAACAATACTGGTCGGGTGGCCTTAGCTTTTATAGCCGGGGTGGAAGGGTAGGAAGGAGGGTTAGGGAGGTGGGGTAATATTTGATCTTCACTCGGCTCTTAACAGTACTCTCTCTCTCTCTCTCTCTCTCTCTCTCTCTCTCCTACTACCCCACTTTTCCCCCTCTTTCCCTCTCCCTCCTGAGTGTGCCGCACCACGACCAATAAACATAAAAGTGATAACCAGTGGGTGCAGGGGCCTGGGCGGGCGGGGGCAGGGCACAAGGCTGGTGGTTTGGTTAGTTAGGTTCTCATGACAATTTTCCCTTTACTGGTGGTGATGTGAAAACCATATTGAAAACATAAGGTCGATTCTCATTGGCTCATACCTTCAACGCTCGCCTTCTAACTAGTGAAAATGACAAGACAACATAACTGCTTCACTAAAACTAAAAAAAAAAAAAAAAATGAGAATAACCTCCAAATGGCGTCGGTATTAGACAGAGACTCGACTACTCTCTCCCTTGATGCCTACGTCTTAACCTCATACCAACAGACTAGAATAGAACAGGGGTTAGGTGAGACGCAATCCCCCTCCCTCCTGGCTAATTAAAACACTCCTTCCTTTATTCTCACCTTTGGCCTCTCTCACAGGGGCAAAGTGGTGTGAGGGTGGAAGAGGGGGGTTTACTACATGGGGAACTAAGGAAAAAGCGACCTTAGAGCAGAGGGTCAAGTCGGTCGGGTTCTGTGTGGTTATGTTATCCTCGACGTTGGGGACGATTGGTTGTGGGGGGATGGGGGTTGTGGTACGGTTTGATGGGGGGTTGAATATGACTTGAATATGACTTGAGGGAGATGGGGGGATTGGGAAAGAAGGGGTAGAGATAGGGAGGGAGGGAGTGAGGGGATGGGAGAGAATGAGGAGGAATTGGGGAGGGAACTAAGAGGATGGTGGGAGGGGGTGAGGGGGAGGGGAGGGTGAGGAAGGGGAGGGGGTGGGAGGGAGGTAAACAGTATATCAGACCTAACAATAATGGCCTCAGGAAACTCATTTAAAAAAAATTACTTTCATTAAGATTTTCAGTAAGGACAAAATCAAACATAATAACTGCTATGAAAAATTAACTTAACGATGCAGCACAAAAACAGTGAGAGATGACAAGTTTTTACTCTGTGTATAAAACAAGACGAGGCTCTCACCTTAATTAAGACACCTGAGCTGTAAGTGTGTGTGTGTGTGTGTGAACCTTAATACCTCCTTCAGTATGTAGACAGGTGAGCCAGGTGGATTAGGTTAGGTTAGGTTAATGTCTATCACGTCAGCATGAAATTAAAGAAAATTAAACAGAAATATTCGTCACCTTCCTCGCTACCATGGACACTATCTCGGCCTCCTGGTCCTACTCGTCATCCTCGTCCTCACCATCATTCTCGTCCTCTTCCTCCACCCTCGTCCTCCTCATCATCGTCCTCACCCTCGTCCTCACCATCATTCTCGTCCTCTTCCTCCACCCTCGTCCTCCTCATCATCGTCCTCGTCATCATCATCGTCCTCGCACTCGTTCTCGTTTTCACTCGCCCTTGGCCATAGCACTTTGGGTCCATCCGGCTTGGATTCGACCTGGACTCTGCCTTGCCCCCATACTCTCCGCCTCTCTCCCCTCCGCCCCTCTCCCCCTCCCCTCTGCCCCTCTCCCCTCCCCTCCCCCTTCATCCCCCTCGGCCCTCTGTGTCGTTTGATCCTACCCACGACCATAAACAACCCCTCTTCCCCTCACCTCCCTCACCTCCCACAGAACGCTAAAACTGCATCATTAAGCTCAACTTCCCTTGGGTTGGGTGGGGGGTGACACAATCTTGAATATAGTGTATGTGTGGGTGTGGTGTGTGTGTGTGTGTGTGTGTGTGTGTGTGTGTGTGTGTGTGTGTGTGTGTGTGTGTGTGTGTGTGTGTGTGTGTGTGTGTGTGTGTGTGTGTGTGTGTGTGTGTGTGTGTGTGTGTGTGTTGTTTTTAATAGCCAACACAAACCCTAACTTATCCTTGTATAAACACTAATATTCATAAACAAATGAATCATCAGTCGACCTCTCTCTCTCTCTCTTTTGTTTAGGTGATCGTCTTTTTTTTTTGATGATCGTCTTTTATTTGTTTTATTGTCTAATGTAAATGAGACTTCATCCCCTCATTTGTTTGAGAGATTATATGGTCCCCCCGTGGCAGCAAGAGGCGGTAATTACAGCATTTACATGTAGATTAATGTTGGAAGTGGGGGATGGGGGGGGGGTGTGAAACAGGTATTGACACCATTACTGCCACCACCACTACCACCACTATTATTACCACTACCACCACTCACCACGCTACTACCACCACCACTCACCACGCTACTACCACCACTCACCACCCTGCTATCACGACTCCTATTACCACCACTTGCTAATACCGCCACTATTACTACACCCATTCACTACTACCACCATCACTGCCACCACAACCACCATTACCACACATTGACCTCCTACAGAAGCTTAATGACTCCTACAAAAGCATAATGACTCCTACAAAAGCTTAAATAACCCCCTACACAATACAGGAGCAGGGATAACATGACTCATTACTATACTTATCTCCCTCCCCCCCCCTTCCTTCCTTCCCTCCCCCCTTTCCCTCCTTCCCTCCCTCCCCTCTCCTCCCCTCTCCTCCCCTCCCCGTCCCCTCTCCTCCCCTCCTCCCAAGCCTCTAGCATTAACATTTTCGGTCGGGCGGAGGAGGAAGAAGGATAATGTAGCAAGATGGCCGCCTTCAGGATTAGTGCATCATGGCCGCCTTCAGGATTAGCGCAACTTGTAGTACGTTATCCACTTAGATTAAAGTAAGATGGATTAAACTAATAAGAACTGCAGAGAGACGGGGGGGGAGGGAGGGAAAGGGGGAGAGGGGAGGGGGAGAGGAGAGGGGAGGGGAGGGGGAAAGGGGGAAGAGATAAGGGGAGGAGAGGTAGGGAGGAAAAAGGTGTGGATGGGAGAGGAGAGAGTGGGAGGAGATGGAGGAAGAGGAGAGAGAGGTAGGGAGGGAAAAGAAGAGGTGGGAAGGAGGTAGGGAGGGGAGAGAGGGAGGGGAAGGAGACGTATTAATCCATTAGCTTCAGGTATGCAAATGGAATTGGCTCTCCCCAAAATCCCTAATTGGCGGGAAGGGGTTTTGGCCCAAGCACTCGACGATCTCTTCAGCGTCTGGGTGGGTGTTCTCCTGGTGGTGCTGTCAACGCAAGACGCTTATATACCTTCCTTCCTTCCTTCCCTCCTTTCCTTCCTTCCTTCCTTCCTTCCTTCCTTCCTTCCTTCCTTCCTTCCTTCCTTCCTTCCTTCCTTCCTTCCTCCGTGCTGCTGGGGATGACGTTACCAACCCTCCACAGCTTTTAACTTACTCTTGCACTGTGGGATAAAGAAATTGAGAGAGACAGAGAGAGAGAGAGAGAGAGGAGGAGGAGATACGAGGTGGGGAAGAGGAGGTGGAGACGTAGGAGAGAGCGGTGGGGGTAAGAGGAGGTAGGAAGACGACGAGGAAGAGGAGGAGGAGGCAGGAAGACATTACGTACACTCAGGGGTTCATCCAAGAGCTAAGGTTTAATTAGGCTTTGATGAGAGTCTTCCCAAGGTACTACGACTCTCTCTCTCTCTCTCTCTTTATCTCTCATCCGTTTTCTCTTATTATTATTTTTATTCATTATTACTATTATATTTAGGGTTATTATTATTATTATTATTATTATTATTATTATTATTATTATTATTATTATTATTATTGCCTTGACCAAACAAGAGGATCCCAGTACAGTTCAATATTTCATAAGAGGTAATTCTTTTAAGTCTGTATCCCAGTAATCCTTAAGCGATGCTGAAAATGGTAACTAACTAACTAACTATCTATCGTATGTTAGAGAAGCCTATACCGAATTAATCACGTCATTGCGGTAGAATATTACTTTAACAGTGAAGGAAGGCAATTGGGTCAGACGAGGCAGTCATCATGGTTTGAATTAGCCACTAGCAAACTTAGCCTGATTTTTGCATCTGTAGGTTATAAATTCGAATATATTGCCGTTTATTTTGGGAGTTCGTTTACTGTACTAGGAGGTAATAAGATAAATAGCTCTGTATTTATCTCTAGCTCGGTTTTATGTCCTCCTAACACGGCAGGCTGGTGGTGGAGTTATCTAGCCTAGTTACCCCCTCGAGGTCAGAGAAAATGATACGGGCGGGCGGGACAAAACGTTCTCTCGGCCTCTGTGTGTACGGCTTGTGGGGCTGACTCACTCACTCGTTATCTCTCTCTCTCTCTCTCTTTCTCTCTTTCTCTCTTATGCTGCTGTTTTTATCTCTCTCATTTCCATTATTTTGCCTGATCATTCTTTTATTCGTAAAGTTTCAAGCGATTTTATCTTTTTGTTTCGTCTCCACATAACTTCAGGGTAAGAAAGAATATAATTAAAACAAGAAATTCAGTTTATTTTTTGTCGTTTTTAAGTATTTTGTAAGTGTAAGTATTGAAAGTAGAAATAAATATGTGTACTGGTAGTCTTTGTTGATGTTACTTCGATGCTCTTTTGTTTCGTGTAATGTAAACAGTGACCATTTCCTTTTTTTTTTTCGTTTTCTTTGATTTTCTTTGGTTTTGATTTCGTTCTTTTACTACTTATATTTATAATGTATTACTGCTCTTTAACATCCAGCTTAAATACGATGACTTAACCCCTTGAGTACGATGACTTAACCCCTTAAGTATTATGACCCCCGTGTACTGTGATTTGACCTCCTGAGTACGATGACAACCCACCTGAGTACAACGTCATCGTACTCAAGGGTTTAAGAACGTACTCAACTTAGGCTCAGATAATTAGCTACAGTAAAAAAGTTATAAGAATGTGATGATGGCGATGTTGGCTCCCCTCAGCACCTTCCTGCAGGGGGTAATGACGTAGGCGTAGCAGCAGGTGCGCATCAGGTGAGAGCAATTTGCGGAAGTTTACCTGTGGAGAGGGGTGGGTGGGGATGGAAGGAGGGGCTAGAGGAGAGGAGGGGAGGGAGGAAAGGAGAGGGAAAGAGAGGTGAGGGGTAGGAGGGATGGAGTAGGGTAGGGGTGGGTGGGGGGATGGGAGGAACCCGCTGAGTCGACGCCACATAAACTGTTTACAAACTCCTCTTGCAAATTTGTAAATGAAGTGTCGGAAGCAAGGAGGAGGAAGAAGAAGAGGAGGAGGAGCAGGAGGAGGAAGAGATGGAAGGTCGACGTGAGTAATGGGGGTCGAGTATCAAATAGGTCGAGTATCATATAGGTCGAGTATCAAATAGGTCGAGTATCAGGTAGGTCGAGTATCAGATAGGTCGAGTATCAGATAGGTCGAGTATCAGATAGGTCGAGTATCAGATAGGTCGAGTATCAGGTAGGTCGAGTATCAGGTAGGTCGAGTATCTGGTGAATGTCATCATGGTGACTTTACATTGTATACCTGTACTGTCTCAATGCATTTTTTTAAACATTATGAATAATTTCCTTAGAGGTTAATGAATAATATCAAGTATACTTTTAAGAGAGCAGCTGCAATACTTGAAAGACTCAGCCATATGAGTAGTGTTGTTGTGGTGGTGGTGTTGTTGTTGTTGTTGTTGTTGTTGTTGTTGTTGTTGTTGTTGTTGTGGTGGTGGTGGTGGTGGTGGTGTTATTTTTGTTGTTCACTCTGTATATGTATTGGTTCGATTTTGTTTTTCAATGTCAGTGGGACGCGGAATTAGTATGCTGCCTGGGTAGTGGTGGTGGTAATGGTTGTGGAAGTCTGGGGTAGTGGTGGTAATGGTTGTGGAAGTCTGGGGTAGTGGTGGTAATGGTTGTGGAAGTCTGGGGTAGTGGTGGTAATAGTAATGGCGGTAGGTAGTAGTAGTAGTAGTAGTGATGGTCTGGCTAGAGTGGTGGTAACAGGGAAGGTTTAGTGAGTGACCACGTGGTGTGACTACCCTCTCTTCCCTCCCCTCACCATCCCACCCTCCCTCTCACCATCCCACCCTCCTCCTCACCATCCCACCCTCCCCTCCTCCCTCACTAAAATTCTCCTCCTAAACCCCATCACCATCACCCCATCACCCTCACCCCATCCCCATCACCCCATCACCATCACCCCATCCCCATCATTCCCTATATCTCCCCTCACTTGCCCTCCCTCTTCCAGTCTTTCCAAAACACTGCGTGATAATGAGCTAAGTTTTTACCCAAGGACCAACATCACATTAATTGAAGTTATATTTACCAAGATCTAGGAATAAGGCGGAGAGTTTCTTGTTTTGTTTTGTGTTTTTGTTATTTTTGTGGTGTGGGGATTTATCAAAGTGTTCTGAGATTGGGCACTACGGTTGGTTTGGAAACACTGGAATCTTCTGGTGGGTGATGATGATGATGATGATGGTGGTGATGATGATGATGTGGCAACGTGGCATGGGACTCGCTGTTGTTGCCTGATGTCAGCTGTTACATCCACGTCATCTTGTGGGGATTTTTTTCCTCTCTTTCTCTCTCATCTTCTTCACTTTTTCGTCTCATTCTACGTTCCTCCTTGATTCTCTTATGCTTCCTCTCTTACTAGATTATCCATTTATTGTTTTGTTTTCTTTTCATCTCATTTGTCATCCATTTGGGGCGTCTAGGAGAGAGAGATAAGAATGAATGGGGGATCGAACGAGGTGGGACGTCAAACAGTGTTGGAAGTACCGTGTGCCGACCTCCCGCCCCGAGTCCACCCCACTGTTTTTCGGGTGCCACTTAACGCTATTTATCACCACAATCGATACAACATCTTCTTAGATAATTATACACCTTGGTCTTATTAATATTCCTTTAATTGCCAAGAGTCACGATCGGGAGGGGGAGAGAAGGGAGGAGATTGGAGGAATTGATGTAGAGGAATTTAGAGATGGTTGAGGGTGGCGGGCAAGAGGAGGCGGAGGAGGCAGAAGCGACCCGTGACAGCCACAGATGCGGGCCAGAGTGTCATCCAATTGTGGAGAGAACCTCAGTACCTCCTCCTCCTCCTCCTCCTCCTCCTGCTGCTACTATCATTCCTAATAAGGCTTTTTGCTTGGTATTTCTGCTGACTGTGGACAACTCCTCCTTCTACTGGCACTCTCCTGTTTCTACCACTGGCACCCTTACTTCTACCATTGGCACTCCCCTTGCTCCAACTGCTGGCACTACTGTTTCTACTACTGGCACTCTCCTATTTCTACTACTGGCACTCCTACTCCTACCACTGGCACTACTGTTTCAACTACTGGCATTCCGGATGGCACTAGTGGTGGTGCCAGGAAGGATATTAAAGTCTGACCCGAACACGTCCACAACCAGGAGGAGAATGGCGGGAATTTGTGTGAGGGGAGGGGAGTGAGGGTGAGGAGAGGGGGAGGAGGAAGGGGTGAGCGGAGTAGGATTGAGGGTGAAGGAAGGGGTGAAGGGTTTAGAGGAGGGGATGAGGAAGGGGGAAGTGGTGAGGTGAAGGGGGAAGAGGTGAGAGAAGGTTATGTAACAGTGAGAAGACTGTGAGGGGGGAGCAGGAAAGTTTGGAACGCTGAGTGAGGGGCGGGAGGGGGAGAGAGAAGGGTGAGGAGAGGAGTAAGAGGTGTTCGCTCCTGGTGAGATAGTTGAAGTACCTTTGTTATATAACCTTACCTAACCTAACCTTACCTTACCTTACCTTACCTTACCTAACCTTACCTTTCCTTACCTAACCTTACCTTACCTTTCCTTACCTAACCTTACTTTACCTTACCTTACCTTACCTTATTACCTTACCTTACCTTACCTTGTCATTATCCTCTGAATGTTTCACTTCTTCCTGGGCTCAGAATAACATGCTTAGTGACTGCAAGTGACTCACAGGTGTTCATTAATGACTCATAGCACACACACACACACACACACACACACATGACCTTAGTAGCAGGGTGACCCAGTGACCATTGACCTGGGCCTCGGACCCACAGCTGGGTCAAGTCAGGTCACTGGGAGGAGAGGAGGGTCACACCTTTGACCTCGAGTGTCATGTTAGTAAAGTGGATTTGTCTCACAGGAAGTAAACTGAGAGAATTAATGGTTGTTGTGTGTGTGTGTGTGTGTGTGTGTGTGTGTGTGTGTGTGTGTGTGTGTGTGTGTGTGTGTGTGTGTGTGTGTGTGTGTGTGTGTGTGTGAATCTTGAGTGCCAGTGCTAGAGTGCCACCCAGCATACGTAGTAGATCGCCCAATACACGAGTTACATCCTCTGGTCCTTATAGACTGGTGGGGAGTCACTCACTGGTGGGGACTCTGGTCACTCACTGGTGGGGGCTATGGTCACTCACTGGTGGGGGCTATGGTCACTCACTGGTGGGGCTGGTGGGGTACTCTGGTCACCACTGGTGGGGACTGGTCACTCACTGGTGGGGACTCTGGTCACCACTGGTGGGGACCCACTGGTGGGGACTATGGTCACTCACTGGTGGGGACTCTGGTCACTCACTGGTGGGGCTATGGTCACTCACTGGTGGGGACTATGGTCACTCACTGGTGGGACTCTGGTCACTCACTGGTGGGGACTCCTGGTCACTCACTGGTGGGACTCTGGTCTCACTGGTGGGGGGCCTGGTCACTCACTGGTGGGGGCTATGGTCACTCACTGGTGGGACTATGGTCACTCACTGGGGACTCTGGTCACTGGTGGGGACTCTGGTCACTGGTGGGGACTATGGTCACTCACTGGTGGGGACTATGGTCACACTGGGGACTATGGTCACTCACTGGTGGGGACTCTGGTCACTCACTGGTGGGGGCTATGGTCACTGGTGGGGACTCTGGTCACTCACTGGTGGGACTATGGTCTCACTGGTGGGGACTATGGTCACTCACTGGTGGGGACTCTCACCACTGGTGGGGATATGGTCACCACTGGTGGTGGGGGCTCATGGTCACTGGTGGGGGACTCTGGTCTGGTGGGGACTCACTGGTGGGGACTATGGTCACTCACTGGTGGGGACTCTGGTCACTCACATCACCACTGGTGGGGGGCTATGGTCACTCACTGGTGGGGACTATGGTCACTCACTGGTGGGGACTCTGGTCACTCACTGGTGGGGGCTATGGTCACTCACTGGTGGGGGACTGGTCACTCACTGGTGGGGACTCTGGTCACTCACTGGTGGGGACTATGGTCACCACTGGTGGGGACTCTGGTCACTCACTGGTGGGGGCTATGGTCACTCACTGGTGGGGACTATGGACTGTGGGGACTCTGGTCACTCACTGGTGGGGGCTATGGTCACTGGTGGGGACTCTGGTCACTCACTGGTGGGGACTATGGTCACTCACTGGTGGGGACTCTGGTCACTCACTGGTGGGGGCTATGGTCACCACACTGTCACTCACTGGTGGGACTCTGGTCACCACTGGTGGGGGCTATGGTCACTGGACTATGGTCCCTCACTGGTGGGGGTGAGAATTGCCGAGCATGTGTTAACCCTAAGGGACCGGAGGAGGGGGCGGATAGGTGAGAAGGAGGGTCATATTTAATTCGTCCTCGTCCGTAAGTGGGTTGGGTGAGGGGGGGGTTGTTAAAGCGTTGTTGGTTGTGATTGTAAATAAGGAAGGTTGTGATGGTAGTTGTTGTAAATACGGATTGTTGTTGTTACGGTGGTTGTTGTGGTCTGAGATGCGAGTTGTTGTTATTGTTGTTGTTTATGTAATTGTTTATTGCTGTTCTTGTTGGAGCTTAGCGTTGTGTTATTGTTGTTGTATTTATTGTTGGTGGTTATTATAATTATTTAAAGACCTCGTAAGGCCATAAGCAGGACCTTGATAGACAGACAGACTTGTTATCAGGTGGTGGTGGGCATCAGAATGACACTTGTTGCCGTTTCTGTTGATGGTTGTATACAAACTAATTGTGGCTGTGAAATTGGTCTGGTGGTGGTGGTGGACACTCCTCCCCCACCATGGCACTCCTCCCCCACCATGGCACTCCTCCCCCACCATGGCACTCCCTCCCCCCCCACCATGACATTCCTCCCCACCATGGCACTCCTCCCCACCATGGCACTCCTCCCCACCATGGCCTCCTCCCCCACCATGGCACTCCTCCCCCACCATGGCACTCCTCCCCCACCATGGCACTCCTCCCCACCATGGCACTCCTCCACCTTATCGCTTGTTTTCCTACTTGACTGCCAATTATTTCATCACGCTGGGCCTCTGACACACTGCACGCTTATGTATTGCCAGGCACGCGTCCCTGTCTCCTCCTCTCTCATTCCTCCACACTCCTGCTGACGTTCCTACTACTGACGTTGCTTCTGCTGACGTTGCTTCTGCTGACGTTGCTTCTGCTGACGTTCCTACTACTGACGGTGCTTCTGCTACTGCTGCTGGTACTATTATAGGTGTGGTGTGGTACTGCTGGGTACATTTCTTATTTGTTCTCTCTGTGGAAGTTCCTTTGCTTGTGTGACGTGTGTGTGTGTGTGTGTGTGTGTGTGTGTTAAAAATATCCTACCCCGGTGTGTCACCTGCCATTAAGTCGACCATGAAGGTGGAACACACACACACACACCTGTTACAAGGACTGCCAACTGCTTAATGAGGGTGTGTCACCATTTATATATATATATATATATATATATATATATATATATATATATATATATATATATATATATATATATACGGTATCTCAGGTGTTGTATTTTATGGATAATGTCACCTGTTATATGATGCAAATTCACACCTGCTATAGGGAGTGCCACCTGTTCTATGAAGTGCTCTTCCTTTTATGGAGTTGGCACCTATATGAAGTGCCAACCAGCATATGGAGTGTCACCTGGTCTTGTGAATTGGGGATCTTATGGAGTGCCACTTAAGGGGGTGCCACTTGTTATATAGGAAGTGATGATCTATGCCCAGGTGAGTGTTGGAGGTAGAGAGGTGTTGGGGAGGGTGGGGAGGGAGGGGGGGGATTAGCAGGAGGGGAAGGAGGGAAGTGTGTTGGGGGTGCAAGGTGGAGGGGAGGGAAGGGCAGAGTGTGTGGGGGAGGTGGGACTGTGGGGGAAGAGTGTAACTGGGAGGGAGGGAGGGCTCTGGTCTGTGAAAGGAATCAGTGTAGTTCTCTTCCCAAGGTCACGTGAATCCTGGCGGCCAGTCTCGTCGTCGACACTTACCCACCCCCTCCCTGGTCACCGCCTGATGGACACTGCCCCTAGTACAATGCCTCTCGGTCACTGCCTGCTGTTCAGCACCAGGTTAGGTTAGGTTAGGTAATAGGTCACCTTGTATTTTGCATAAAGACAAAAATGAAAAAAACAGGTAATTTAGGTCGATGTGTAATAATAATAATAATAATAATAATAATAATAATAATAATAATAATAATAATTGACGGTTTATTGAAGTTCTGCAGCCCAGCGCTGAAAAAATATACATTGGACATAAAATGATTCTATTACATACATTGGTGGTTTAACAAAGTTTCATTAGGAGAAAGGTAAAGGAACATAGTGAACATACAGATTATTGTAGGTGTTGAACAGCAAATACGTAGTGTAGTGTAGTGTGTGTGTGTGTGTGTGTGTGTGTGTGTGTGTGTGTGTGTGTGTGTGTGTGTGTGTTGGCTCTGCTTTTATGTTAACATCGGTATTGATAAGACTTGTTATATTTATAAATAATGTTTTTTGTTGTTGTTGTATTTGTGATGTTGTTTGTTGTATCATTTTAAGTTGCTACAATGTCATAAGTTATCCCTAAATAATGTTATTGTATTTCATTGTATCGTAGAGCATTTTATATTGTATTGTTTCTATTGTGGCTTTTCATGATGTATATATTTATTATGCGGTTGTATTTCATGTCACGAAACCGTAGTTTTGTTTAAAATTATAACAAGTTGTATTTCCTTAAAGGGTATTGTATTAGAAGTTGCACGGTGTTGAATTTCAATTTACTATTCAACGCAGTGTATTGCAGTCTGTTGTTTGCATTTACACACCGTAATCTGGTCGAGTGTCGGAAAGGACTGACGGGGGGGGGTAGTTGAGGTTGGGCATTGAGGGTAAGGCAGTGGGGGTGATGGAGGGAGGGGGGAGGTAAAGGAGGTTGGGCATTGATGGGTAAGGGTGTAAGACGGAGGAGGGGGGAGCGTAGTTGGAGGTTGGGCATTGAGGTGGGTAAGGGTGGGGGGGGACGGAGGGAGGGGGGTAGCTGAGGTTGGGCATTGAGGGGCAGGTGGGGGTGACGGAGGGAGGGGGGTGTATGGTGCGGTTAAGGTGGATTGGGGAGGAAGGAAGGAAGGAATGAAGGAGAGAAGGAAGGTTAGAGGAGTTTTGGGAGGCTGGGAGAAAGGGGGGGGCTTGGAGGGGGATGTAGAAGGAGGGGAAACTGCCGGGGGAGGAGGAGGGAAATGAGGGGATAAATTTATAGGAAAGGGATGTGGGTGGGGGTGGGTGGGGGGAGGGAGGGAGAGGGAGGTGGTGGTAGTGTGGATGATTGGAGAGGGAGGGAGGGAGGAAGGAGGGAGGGGATATTTAATGTGAACCGTTACATGTCACACGCTAGGGCTGGTACACACACACACACACCACACACACACACACACCACACAATAATAATACACACCAATAATATACACACACACACACACACACACACACACACACACACAGCGGAGGGTTGTAAGGGAGACTGTGATTAGATCTACTGGAGAAGTATGATGTGGTTGGATGGTGTACGTATGTGTCTGTGTATGTATGTGTGTATGTATGTATATATGTATATGTAAGCAATTCATGGGTTGAAGTTGATTGTAGTGTGGTGATGGTGACTCGTCAACACTGTCACCATAAGTTATAACCACCATCATCACTATTATCATGTTGTCACACTAACACTTGACGCTATAAAAGATGTGTGTGTGTGTGTGTGTGTGTGTGTGTGTGTGTGTGTGTGTGTGTGTGTGTGTGTGTCACTTACCGTTTCTTCCACATAACATAAACAAAACAAAAACACGCGGGACTTGACTACTCCATATTTATAGCACGAAAGAAAAACAATACGTTGGACCATGTACCACGTCTCAGGTGAGGGATACAGTGATAGGAGACGCCGTAGTAGTAGTAGTAGTAGTAGTAGTAGTAGTAGTAGTAGTAGTAGTAGTAGTAGTAACTTTACTTACATATTTTGGTCATCGATGGAACTATCCTCACACACAATACCTGTCTACTTACCTGTCCTAATTAGACACCTTGGAGAGGATACATACACAGGTGTACTGTCTAATTAACTTACCTGGTGTCCTAATTAAAATACACCTGATGTCTTACTGGCTAATCACTAAAACCTCGATATAAAGTACTACACGGGGAGGAAATTCTGTTATAATCAAGGGTCCGTTAAATGTGAAACCTCCAACTCACGGATTATATGGAGTAAAGAAGTCCAGTATATAGAGCTTTTACTGTATATGGTTGTATCTGATTTTATGTATTATTACTCTAGTTAACTGGGAGAGAGAGAGAGAGATTATATTAAACTCATGTACTGTACTGTCGGTGTGGATTGAAATGCACAGAAATACGGAATACATACATACATACATACATACATACTGTACATACATACACACAGGGAACAGGTATACAATTACAACTGAGGTATATGGAGGTGTCCCAGTGTTGTAGTGTTGGTGATGATGTCTCAGTGTTGGTGTCTCAGTGTCGGTGACGGGTGTTGGTGATGGTGTCTCTGTTGGTGACGAGAGAGTGTTGGTGCCTCAGTGTTGGTGATGGTATTTCCTAGTTAGGGCTCCTACGTACAGCTGAGTGTCACGCCTCATACAGTGTCCCTCGTCAGGTAGTGTTATACTTTGTTGTCCTGCACACCACAATATCTGTAACTTACCACCTACAGGGCCTACTGCTACACGGCCTACTGCTACAGGGCCTACTGTTACAGGGCCCACTGCTACAGGACCCACTGCTTCAGGGCCCACTGCTTCAGAGCTCATTTCTACAGGGCCCACTGCTCACCTAACACGTGTACAGTAACAGCCTGGTGGAGGGTGGGTGGTGATGCCGTCATTAGGATGAGCTTGTCCGGACCCGGCCGACTGTTGGTTGTGTGGGCCACAACAGCCGGCCGGGTGAATGAGCTCTGCAGGGTGTCGTGGTGACCTCCTCCAGGCTGGTGCTGCCCCACTACACTTAAGTCAACACAACAACCAGGTACTTCTTGTTGTCACTGGGCGGAACTGTGGAGTGAGTGGGCGGCGAGGCGTGTGTGTTAACGCTGCCAGTTGATGAGTGCATGGCGGCCGCCATATTGGCTGTGGGTGCTCACTCACCGCCACTCCTCTTGTTCTGGTCTTCTTGCTGGGAAATACTCAACTCGGTGACGGCGACGGAGACGCTGCTGTAGAAGTCTGGTCACCCACAACTCCATACTTCTTTACATTCCATAGCTGTGTATATGCGTATGGGACGTAAGGAAGCACGGGGCCGTAGGAACCACTGATGATGATGGTGACGTCCTCCGAGGCTGAGCCGCCGGCTACAACACTAATGCCCCACCAAGCTAGGCCTCCACCAAGTATGTATAGGGCAGCGCCCTGCAGTCGAGGAGCAGGGAGCAGCAGCAGAACAGTGGGAGTGGTGTAGGTATGGTGACTGGGGCAGCGGCGGCAGCGGGGGAGGAGGCTGCCCGGACGAGAGAGGCACCACAGTGATTGTGGCGGCCCAGGCGGGCGGGCACTGGGCGACGCACCCCGACACTCTACACCACCACCGGGGCTAAACTTGGCACCCTCCCCCCCTCAACCCCCCACCCACACCCTCCTCCACCCGCCGGCCGCCCTTATATGTCGCTACCCCCCACCTCCCCCAGTCTTCGTCACACAGCACCTCTACCACGCCCACCTCCCCACCACGCCCACAATCACCTACCTCAGCCTATCTCACAATATACCCGCTCAAACTTCACGATCTGAGGAACGCCGAGTCTCCCAAGTACCCGCCCAACCCTTGCGGGGTGGGTGGGGGATGGTATGCACGGGTGGCCACGCCTGCCCCAGGAACCATCCTCACGGCAGCTACTGATGCTCAAATGTTGTGGGCATCAATATTACTGGAGGTGTGTGTGTGCGTGTGTATATGCGTGTGTGTGTGCCTTATAAGGAGGCGGTGAAGCTATGGGTGGGTGATGCCCCCAGCCACCACCACTACCACAAATTTAGCATCACTCATTAAAAATAAACGGAATCCTGCAGTGGATGGCAGCTTGTGCCCAGTGACTTGTTAGGCATCCTCCCAGGGCCTCCTGGGGCCCCCGGGTAGTTAACTCACTCGACAACACTGTTCAGGCACACGTTATTAGTCACCTCCTCATACAACAACACCTGGAAGCTGAAAATGATGGTTACAGAAACGAGACGTGGCAACTGCGAGTGGCAGTTTGAATTGGCGGTGAGCCCGCGAGGCTATGAGTGTTGAGGGTCGACACCGGCACTCTCCCGCTGGTGCCAGTGCCAAGGTATAACTCATCGCCGCATATACCTGTACATGGCCCTTAGTACTGGCCGGGTAGACGATACCCACGAGTAAAACAGAACCCTGATGGTACAGGCGGGTGCCCACACCAGGTCCCTCACGACCCGCACTGAACCTGGTGCTGCACTTATCCTGACGTAACGCAGACTGGTCCTCCTCCTCCTCCTCCCTCCCAGCACCACGTGTGATGGCCGCCACACTGCTGTACTGTACGGTACTCAGGATCACCACGAAACACGATGTCAAGCAAAGGCAGCCAATTAGGCCGGAAATACGACAGTGAACTCGTCCTTTCCTAACCTAAATACTGGGTGGATGGGGAGGGGGGCAGGGGGAGGGGGGGGGGCTAGATGTCTGGGCTTGGATTCTCGAAAAACGCGCCAGTTAACTTATCCGTCCAGCTGCTGCTGTGAGGCCGCATCTCACTACTTCATTTACGATATAAATTTCGCCAAAATGTCGTAAAAATTCCACAAAATACCATTAATAACTGTGTTGTCTCAGCCACAGGTACCGGGGTGAAGATTAACATACAAATATTTTGAGAATAGTGGTGGAGGATGTAGGTGGTGGGGCGAGAACCCCCGCACGGCCGCCACTAGGACCAGCTGCTGGGGCCTCTTCCTTCTGTCACTGGTTCACTAACACTACCCAATTCTGAGGGAGGGGCCGCTTTATATGATACGGGGGTGGCGCTCACCACGAGGGGGGAGCAAGACAGGGTAGGGGGCACGACCCACCCTGCTCGGAAGTAGCGGGGCACAGCCGAGATGGGGAAAGGAAGGGTGTGCAGAGGGGACGAAGGGGAGAGATGGGAAAGGAAAGAGTGTGAAGTGTGATATTGAAAGAAGATGGGAAGGGAAGAAGAGAGGATATGGGAGGACAGAGATAGGGAGGAGGTATGGGAGCTGCCCCACACGTGAGGTCATCTCGGCAGCTACTCTAGTTAACACTGAGGGAAAAGGTCAGACAAGCAGCGTCACCACCACAAGGTCTTCCCAGAGAGTCATCCAGCTCCTTCAGGCCTCACGTGGGCGCCAAGACTCACCTAAAACAGCCCCACACCATCATTCTGTAACGTCCTTTTGGAGAATGATGCAGCCAGAGAGAACATCAGCTACGAATTACAGTCTTTATAATGTTTGTTCTTGGAGAAGGACTGAAACATGGAGAGAATATGATCATCCCCAACACCACCACCACAGCCCCCCTCATCCGTCAGCCCCCCTCCTCTGCCCTCCGGGGAGGCTGAGGCATGGTGGTGCCGGTAGCTAGGGTGGTGTTGGCCCTCCCCTACACCAAAATAACCGACGCCCCCACCGCCATCGTCTCGACCCCCGCTACAACCCCCACGCATCTCCGACAAAAACCAAGTTCGAGGGTTTTCAAGTACCCTGAAAGATTGCCAATCTGCTTCAGCGGGCTGTTACAAGAGACAGCTGGTCGGTGATGCTTAAGGGTCGTTTAGTGCGGTGGTTGCTTGGGTAGTTGGTTAAAGTGTAAAGATCCAATCTTAAGGTTTAGTATTAAAGACCCATGTTTAAATGTTGAGGCAGACGACACAGAGGAACTTGTGGGGGCCAGGGGCGAGGACCTCTGTGTTAGGGGCGCCGTTCTCCTGCTGGTGCTGATATTGCAACAGATAGATACAAAGTAAACAACAACATTGACTTGCTGCTTATTGTAGGTGGAGGGAGGAGGGAGGACGGATGGAAGGAGAGAAAAAGAAAGAAGGAGAGAAGGAGGAAGGATGCATAGGTAGATAAAAGGGACACACACACACACACACACACACACACACACACACACACACACACACACACACACACACACACACACACACTCTCTCTTTATTGGTTAAAAGTTTTCCCTAGTCAATAAAAGTGTTGTATAGTATTTCCAGCAGATTTTTTTTTTACGGCAGGAAACACAGGAATGAAGAAGGAAATATTCACAGGTAAAAGAGCGGGGATGCGATGACTGACTGATTGACTGTTCTGCGGGTTCTTGTTTGCGGAGAGCTGGACTGATCCCGAAGTAGTGGCTGAAGGAATTGAATTGAAACAGTTTATTTAGCCAGAATTGAAAAACATAAGCATAATGGGGGAGCAGTACAACATGGGTTGTACAGTATTAAGGTTGAACAAGAGGACAGAGCTGTCAGGATTATTGCAATGGTAATTTCTTATCTATTTACATGATAATTTCCGATAAAACGGTTTTGATGGTACAATAAAAGTAGGTACTGTAAATATAGTAAGTGTTACAAGAAATATTAATGCTTAGACAATAGGTGGAGGAGATATGCTTACCCCTTCCCTCTCACCCCCCCTCGTCTTATGGGGAACAGTATAATGTCTCTCTCTCTCTCTCTCTCTCTCTCTCTCTCTCTCTCTCTCTCTCTCTCTCTCTCTCTCTCTCTCTCTCTCTCTCTCTCTCTCTCTCTCTTATACCAGGAGAGGAGGTGAGAGATTAACAAGAAGGAGGAGGGAAAGAAGGAAGGACACACACACACACACACACACACACACACACACACACACACACACACACACACACACACTGGATTAGCACATTAGGACCAGATGTCTGTGTTGGTGACGTGAGGAGGGGTAGAGGAAGGCGAGGGGGGCGGGGGGGAGGAGGAGTCTTATGGTCAGGTCTGGCGAATTTTTGGCCTGTGTATTTTTATGGGTCAAGGCAGACCAACCTAACCTAAGCCTAACCTAACCCTAACCTAACCTGTACTTGCACTGAATAAACCAAATGAATGAAAGAAATTGAAAGAACTTAAGATAGAATTTGAAGGAACATTTGAATAATTTGAAAAAAAAAAAACTGGAGATGTAATTTGGGTAGACGTTAAAAAGGGTAGACTGTGGTAGACGAGTGTGGTGGACTGTATAGTGTGGTAGGGATAAGGGATTGGGGGAGGGTGGTTGATGGGGATTGGTGGTGGTGGTGGTAGCTAATGGTGGGTTGGCAAACCATTAAGACATTCGAAACTGAGATTAAACTTCCTGTCGCCCTACCACCATTACTACCCCCCTACTACCATTACTACTACTTACTACTACCATTACTACCCCCACTACCACCATTACTACCCCCACTTACTACCACTTTACTACCATTACTACCCCACTACCCTTTACTACACTACTACATACCACCATTACTACCCCCACTACCACCATACTACTACCCCACTACTACCATTACTAGCCCCCCCCACTACCACCACTACTACTACTACCACCATTACTACCTACCACTGTTTACCACTGCCTAGCATGTCTGTGTAGCGTTGGTCTTATATTTATTGTTCCGTCTCCTCCCGTTTCCTTCCTCTACCTAACCCCTAACCCCTCTACCCTCTCCCCACCTCCCCACCCCCACCTCCCCCCACCTCCCCCACCTCCCCCCCTCCACCCCCCCACCCCCAACCCCAAGTATAAAAGCACAATGTCAATGCATCACCTGAAGATTAATCATCCTCCAGATTATATTTCACCTGTTCAATAACGTCCACCTTAACTGGTGTAGGGTTAGGTCAGGTCAGGTCAGGTTATGTTAGGCTACGTTAGGTTCAGGCCAATTTAGATCAGGTGTTGTAAGGTTAGGTTAGGTTCAGGGCAATTTTGGTCAGGTGTTGTTAGGTTAGGTTAGGTTTAGGGCAATTTAGGTGAGGTATTGTTAGGCTAGGCTCAGGGCAATTTAGGTCAGGTGTTTGGCTAGGTGACCTGTAGAGAGTGTTGAGGAGTTTGTGTTGTTGTTGGCAGAGCAGTATGACGCCTCGTAGTATTTGTCTAGTACCGTGACGGCCACACAGGGCTCAAGGGGGGTGGAAAAGAGAGACTGGAGGGGAGAGGGATGGATGGATGGAGAAGGGAAGAGGGGTTTGATAGTAGGATCATGGGGAAGAGAGAGAGAGAGAGAGAGACCCCCACGCTCCCTCTCCCTCCCCCACCTCAGGGCTAGATATTTTGGGCTGGTGTCAGTAACGTGGGGGCCGCCTTACCCTCCTGTGACACACCACCACCACCTCTCTCTCTCTCTCTCTCTCTCTCTCTCTCTCTCCTCTCTCTCTCTCTCTCTCTCTCTCTCTCTCTCTCTCTCTCTCTCTCTCTCTCTCTCTCTCTCTCTCTCTCTCTCTCTCTCTCTCTCTCTCTCTCTCTCTCCTCCCCTCCTTCCCTCCCCTCCCTCACTGTCTCCACTACCGACAGGAATTTCCGGACCTATGAGTGTCATCTCCCCATGTTACTGTTAGCTATCGTTGTTATGTTTTGTGTTCAGTGTTTCCTAAGATTGTTTCTCTCTCTCTCTCTCTCTCTCTCTCTCTCTCTCTCTCTCTCTCTCTCTCTCTCTCTCTCTCTCTCAGTAGCTACCCTTAACAATACGCCCTGATCAAGGTCACACGCGTCTGAATACAATTATCTGGTGTGTGTGTGTGTGTGTGTGTGTGTGTGTGTGTGTGTGTGTGTGTGTGTGTGTGTGTGTGTGTGTGTGTGTGTGTGTGTGTGTGTGTGTGTGTGTGTGTGTGTGTGTGTGTGTTGGGTTGGGTGAAGAGGAGGGTTTGTGGGTATGTGGATGAGAAGAGATGTGGGCACGTGTGGGTCTGTGGTAGGGGTGATGGAGGCACGTAAATCTTTGGAGGGGGGAGGGTGGGGGCACGTGGGCATATGGAGGAGGACGTTGAGGGAGGTGGTGATGAAGCCCAGGGGTATGAGGAGTACTAACGTGCTACTACCTCCCTTAGAGCTGAGGGGGGGCACGTGGTATTACCGTCTTGGGTGAGGGAGGAAAGTGGGGGTGGTGAATGGGGAGGTGGGGGGTGGGGGGGCTGCAAACACGGAGGAGGGGTGAAGGCAGTGGAAAGGAGGCATCGCTTCTGGTGCAACATGCCTCAGGACTCTCTCTCTCTCTCTCTCTCTCTCTCTCTCTCTTCTCTCTCTCTCTCTCTCTCTCTCTCTCTGAGTATATTAGAGTATAATTGGACAATTTAACAGTACTGTACAATAGTTAACATCGTGATACAGTTAACGAGCAACATTCACTACAGGAAATAAAAGTCGTATCGTTTGGTGGGACAGGAGTGGAAGGGAGTTTTAGTTTTAGTTTAACAAATTTATTGACAAGGCTTGTAGTACAGTTTGTCTATTCTGAGGAATTCGGTCAGGTCTTGACACTGAGGGTGGTATCACTTCTCACTGCCACGCAGGACAGAGGTTCATACACAAAGAAATACATCATATTCATGCTGGCTCTCTCTCTCTCTCTCTCTCTCTCTCTCTCTCTCTCTCTCTCTCTCTCTCTCTCTCTCTCTCTCTCTCTCTCTATATATATATATATATATATATATATATATATATGTATATATATATATATATATATATGGAAGGAGGGTGAGAGAAAGAGGAAGGCTCAGGGGAAAGGAGAATAATGAAGAAGTCATTTGATGTCTGAGCTACCGGTGGGAAAGGAGTGGAAGGAGGAAGGGACAGAGGGGGCGGGGAAGAATTGGCAAGAAAGAGAAGGGCAGAGGGTGAGAGAAGGGAAGGAGAGAGATGGAAGAAATAGAAAGGGAAGTGAATGGGAGAGAGATGGAAAAGTGTTCTATCGGGGTGGGTGGGCTGGTGGGTGGGTGGGTGGGCGGGTGGGTGGCACTGATAAGCGTCACTTAGACATAGTGCCACAGGTGACTGCAGTGTAGCCTGGCTGTGTCAGGTTCTGCTTAGTGAACCCAAATCCTTCCCCAGACAGGGAGGAGGAAGAAGAAAAAGAAGAAGAGGAGGAAGAAGAAGAAGAAGAGGAGGAGGAAGAAGAGGAGTAGGAGGAGGAGGAAGAAGTAGAGGAAGAGGAGGAGGAGGAGGAAGAAGAAGAGGATTAGGAAGAGGCCAAGCAGTACAAGAACACCGACGCTCCATTCATTTGACGCTGCCAGGACGAGACGCCAGGGGAGGGGGAGACACGTACAGCACTGTGAAGGAGGGGGGAGGAAGAGAAGGGGGAGGTGTTGATGGTAGTACAGTAATAGAGGGAGGGGGAGGGAGGGGGGTAGTGAGGCACGTGCGGAAGCTTAAGATGGAAGAGGTGGGAGTAAATTGATCAGTGAGGACGATGTTGGGGGAGGGGGAGGAGGGGGAGGAAGTCATGGGAAACCTTGTTAGATGAATATGTCTACCCCTCTCCCTGCCCCTCTTCCCCCTCTCCCACCCTCTTCCTCTCCCCACCCTCTCCCTCTTTCCCCACCCTCTTCCCTCACCCCACCCTCTCCCCACCTCTCCCCCCACCCTCTCCCCCACCCTCTCCCTCTTTCCCCCTCTCCACCCCTCTGTCCCTCCCTCTCTACCTCCCCTGGAGGTGCTCTGGGCATGTCAACCGTATCTGCTAGGAAGAGAAGGAGAGAGGAGAAAGGAAGGGAGGAGGAAGGAATGCAACAGGAGAGGAGAGGGGAGGGCACGCGATGCTTATGGGGGAGGGGGAGAACACGCTATTTGTGACGTGGGTGTGTTTGGGGGGGGTGAGGTGAGGAAAGATTGAGGGGACGAAAAGAGTGGGGGGGTGGAGGGGGGGTGGAAATGAGGGTGAAGGGATTGAGGGAGGAAGGACTGGGGGAAGGAAGGGGTGAGGGGTGAGACTGGGGGAAGGAAGGGGTGAGGGGTGAGACTGGGGGAAGGAAGGAGTGAGGGAAAGAGATTCATATAATGGAAGTTACTTGAAGGTACTGGGTTCGAGGTGTTACTTGAAGGTACTAGGCTCGAGGTGTTACTTGAAGGTACTAGGCTCGAGGTGTTACTTGAAGGTATTAGTAACCTTGAAAAATCCAGGGTGATCGAAAAGTCCCTGTGCACCTTTAATACGGTAACCGGAACACATTACTATGTATATTGATCATTACAGGTGCACAGGGACTTTATGATCACCCTGTATGTTCCTCCCGTTCACCTGTTAATTAATCTTACCTATTTTATTGACTGTAGTTTCTTTTTTTTTCCAGGTGAGAGACGTGAGGAGGTAGGTAAGTCGGGCTACATCATCCTGGAGAAAAAAATAATAATAATAATTAGGCGGGGTTTAGGTACATTAATTAGTATTGGTTTAATTATTGTCATTAGATTAATTACGGGTATAAACTGTGTGTGTGTGTGTGTGTGTGTGTGTGTGTGTGTGTGTGTGTGTGTGTGTGTGTGATAATAATATTCGGTTTATTGAAAGAGCTTGGCGAAGGCTAATATCTGTTACATATTTGGAATGGGTTAAATTACAAATAATAGTGACACAAATAAGACATATAGTAACTTAGATGGGGATCGCTCAAACTGTTCATTTCAACATAGTGAGTGTAGGAGCAGTGTTTACTGGAGTGAATACTGATTATTACATATTGATAATTCATGTTGGGATGGGCGTTCTTATAGCGACCGCACGATGGGCCGGATGGTGGTGTCGAACAGCATGACAGGGATCTCAGGTGGTAGAGGGCGTGTCGGGGTGTGAACCAAATTGCAGATGAGGCCGTGGTGATCAGTGAGAGAGGGCAGGTGTGTGTGTGTGTGTATGTGTGTGTGTGTGTGTGTGTGTGTGTGTGCGTGCGTGCGTGCGTGTGGGGTGTGTGTGTCCTGCAACAGACTAGAAATTAAATTTATTATGTGTTTTGTTTTCGTCTTCCTCCTCCTCCTCCTCCTCTTCTTCTTCTTCTTCTCCTTCTTCTGTTTTACGTCTTGCTTTTCCCTCTCCTTCCTTTATTCTACGATCCACATCCTTCTCTACTTGGTCTCTTGTACCTTCTCCTCTTCCTTCTTCGTTTACCCTGTGTATTTCTTTTCCTTCCTCCCTCTTCTTCCTCCTTTTCTTGTGCTTTATTCTTTGTCTTGATTTATCCTCCTACTCTCTTTCTTCTCACCTTTTCTCCTCCCATCATCATCATCATCCTTCATCCTTTTATTCTCTGTTTTCTCTGTTTCTCTTCACCTCCGTTATTTTTTCTCTACTCCCCTGTTGAGAGAGAGAGAGAGAGAGAGAGAGAGAGAGACGGGTCAAAGGTTAGGTTAGGTAATGTGAGTGATGAATGTGGTTGAAGGAGGTGGTAGTGGTGGTTATGAGTGTGATTGAGAGTGATGGTAGTAGTTGTAGTAGTAGTAGTAGTAGTCGTAGTAGTAGTAGTGACGGTACTGCTTGGTATCGTCTGGGTTGGAGGGTATTGCGATGGCGTCAACAGGGGAGAGGAACACTATACCAAAATAACCTAATTGGTGCTTCAAGCGATACGGCTGGCTGAAGAGGAGGGCGAGGAGGAGAGAGAGAGAGAGAGAGAGAGAGAGAGAGAGAGAGAGAGAGAGAGAGAGAGAGAGAGAGAGAGAGAGAGAGCACAGGACACTAGCAAGATATAACACAGCTGTAAAAGTTATCGGTTCTGTCTTGTCCCGCCAGATCATCACACAACTTTCTTTGGCTTAATTACATTAGCATAATTATTTTATGTATTTTTTGGGCCGGTCCGTCTTTCCTACCTGGGGAGGGGGGGAGGGTTTTATTTTATTTTTTGTACCGGGAAGTTCATAGGATCACATTGATATTTATTTAAATTTATATCGAAGAAAAGTATGTTTGAGAGTTAACTTAAAACTTCCCAATACCTGTTCTCTCTCTCTTTATTATTTATGGGACATTTTCGTGGATATTTGTGTGTGTGTGGAGAGAGACACGTATTAAGGAATAGGTTAGGTTAGGGTAGGGTCTCGAGAGCTCCACGTCTTGGGAGAATCGAACTCTCCAAGATTTTTTTGTTTCAGTGACTGAGTCTCTCGGGGAGCTGTGAGTCTCTCGGGGAGCTTTGAGTCTCTCGGGGACCTGTGAATCTCTCGGAGAGCTGTGAGTCTCTCAGAGAGCTGTGAGTCTCTCGGGGTGTTGTGTTTTATAAGGCTCCGACCTTAGGGCTTTGGTTAACGACAGGTCTGCGCCTCAAAGACTCCTGGCTTGGAGTCTAGCGTGGAACCCAACAGGAGGCCGAAGGAGGCGGTGATGGGGATATCCTAGGCCTCGACTGCAGTGATAGAAGGAGTCTCTGAGGCTTGATGGAGACGTCAACAAACCCACGAGCAGGGCTGCCAACAGTGTCATGAGAAGCGGCAAAGGGATGCGAAGGTCTGGTAGGGTTGGTTGGCCTGGCGGAAGAACACACACACACACACTCTGGCGGCGGACCACAGCTGCACCGGGTCTATTATTGGAAGATGGTTGAAGGTGGGGGGAAGCGACCTCCAGAAAGGTCTACGGTACGCCAGCCCTGACGAACCATCGCCAGCACTAACTAACCATCGTCTCTCGTTCACATAACACACATAACGTAGCCCTCACAATGCCAGGGACGGATTATATCTTGGTTCACCTGAAGAAGAATTTATACCCCAGCTTATTTCACCTGGAGATTAATTAAGATAGGTTAGTGTTAGATTAGGTTAGTGTTAGATAAGATTAGTGTTAGGTAAGGATAGTGTTAGGTTAGGTTAATGTTAGGTTAGGTTAGGATGGATTATCTTCAGGTGAAATAATCTGGGGTGCAGATTGTTCAGGTGGTCCTATATCTTTGAGACAAGGCCAGAGTTTGGTCCACACACTAACCTAACTAACGCTATCACTTGAGGGTTATGTCAGACGATTACCAACACACACACACCGGGTGACGAGAAGACAACAGACAGGGTGCGTGAGGTGCGTGAAACCGAGGAGGGTGAATACGGGAAGACAACACGCAGGGTGGGGGAGGAAGATGTGGGTGGAGGAGAGAGAGAGAGAGAGAGAGAGAGAGAGAGAGAGAGAGAGAGAGAGAACTCTGTCCTTCCTCCTCCTCCTCCTCCGCCACCACCTCTCAACACCACAACCCCTTCCCATCACCACCACAACCCCTTCCCATCACCACCACAACCCCTTCCCATCACCACCACAACCCCTTCCCATCACCACCACAACCCCTTCCCATCAACGCCACAACCCCTTCCCATCACCACCACAACCCCTTCCCATCACCACCACAACCCCTTCCCATCAACGCCACAACCCCTTCCCATCACCACCACAACCCCTTCCCATCACCACCACAACCCCTTCCCATCACCACCACAACCCCTTTCCCATCACCACCACAACCCCTCTTCCCATCATCACCACTACAACCTTTTCCCATCACACCACAACCTCTATCAATCAATACAACCTCTTCCCATCACTGACCACAACCCCTTCCCATCAACGTGCCACAACCCTTCCCATCACCACCACAACCCCTTCCCATTAACGCCACAACCCCTTCCCATCACCATCACAACCCCTCCCCACCACCACAACCCCTTCCCATCACCACCACAACCCCTTCTCCCATCACCAGCCACAACCCCCTTCCCATCACACCACAACCCCTTCCCATCACACCACAACCCCTTTCCATCACTTCACTACAACCCCTTCCCTTCAATTTCACAACCCCTTCCCATTAACGCCGCCACCTTCCCATCGCCTCGTCACAACCTCCCTTCCCATCACCACCACAACCCCTTTCCTTATCACTCACCACAACCCCTTCCCATCACTACCACAACCCCTTCCCATCAACGCCACACAACCCCCTCTTCTTCTCACATCAAGATCTTCCTCGAAGTGACGACACAGGCGGGGGGTGCCATTCAGGGTCCGGGCTGGCACTGAGCAGAGTCTGGTGCCAGCAGTGCCGTGTATGGGCAAATCTTGCCCGGCGGTGGTAGCGAAGAGGGGCGCTCCTCTCCTGCGGGTATGGTTACCCTACACACTCCGCCGGGGGCATGGCCGTGGTAGGAGGGGGCATGGCTGGGGGAGGAGACATGGCCTGGGTGGGGGTAGATAGACGTGGGGTGTTTGGATTGCGGGGAGGAGGTTGTATGGGGTGATGTGTCCCCCCGCCCTTAGATTGACACAGAACAACACACTTCACCTGTTGTGTGTGTCGGATGAACATGGTATCGATGTTGCAAGATGACATCGTCCTCAACGGGTTAAACCATCGTCCTCATCATCATCATCATCATCATCATCATCAAAGGGTGGTTACATTGTTCTCATAGATAACGGATACAGAGATTTTAAAGATAAAGGTATGGTATTAAGATAAGGTAGTTATATTGCTACGATAAGGTAGGTATACTGCTACGATAAGGTAGGTATACTGCTAATATACTAACAAGGAAGTATACTATTATAAGAATAAGAAAAGTGTTTGATTAAAGACAACAACATTTCTCCTCTTAGGTGAATGAGGAGGACACGTGGATGAGGAGGAAGTGTGTGAAGGGGTGTTAAGAACTGAGAGGAAGTGACGTCATGAAGGAGGCAGCTGGGCGGGCGGAGGAGGAAGAGGGGAGGTAGTGGAGAGTGTAGGTGGAGGAGGGTGGCTGGACGACGGAGGGAGGGCGCGGGAGGAGGAGTAGTAATGCGGGTGAAGGAAGAAAGGAATGGAAAGGAGGAAGGATAGAGGATGGAAAATAATGATTACCGGAGGAGGAATAGGTGAAGGAATGGGAGGGAAAGGAGAGAAAAGGAGGTAGGATAGATGGAAAAGAATGATTATCGAGTATAGGAATTACTTCTGAGCAAGGCAGATTATATAAACAAACATTGACTTGGTAAATGTTATGGAGGGGTGAGTGTACAGAGGGTCCGTGTTGGTGAAGGGGTGAGGGAAAGAAGGAAGGAGGGAGATTGAGAATGAAGGGGGTAGGAAGAGAAGGAAGGAGGAAAAGAAGGAAAGCAGGAATGGGGTAGGAAGTGAAGGAAGGAAGGAAGGAGGGGAGGGAGGGAGGGAGGGAGAGAAGGAAGGGGAGGACAAGGCGGAAAGTAGGAAGAGAAGAAGGAGGAAAGCAGGAAGGGGGTAGGGAGAGAAGGAAGGAAGAGGGGAGGAAATCAAGGAGGGAAGAAGGAGAAATTTGTAGATAAAGGAGAATGGAAAGGGAAGGAGTCTGCATAGAAGAGGGAGACAGTGTGTGGGAAGTAAAGGATGAGAAGGAAGGAGGGAGGGAGGATGATGAAAATGCACGCGTGGCGGAGGGTAACAGCTGATAGCGTGGAGGGCGCTGAGGGGGAGAGGAAGAGGCTGCACCGTGACGGCTTTACTTTATTTATAGTTTTTACATATTTGTGGTGGTGGGGTGGTGGGTGATGGTGGGGGGTGGGGTGGTGGTGGGGTGGTAAGATGGCGGTGTGGTGAGGGAATCATGAGGTTCAAGCTAATAAACTCTAGGTCAGGGTGACTTCGGTCCTGACTTCTGCATCAAGGAATGGGAGCTGGGGGGGTAAATCCACCTGACAGTCACTGACGATGGTAGCTCACGAAAACAAAAAGTATGATTTATTCCAGTTGAAGCCTTTAATTTAATGCTACTTTTACCGCAAACACTGTAGAGTATTGTAGACAACTGTAGATAGACTTTTGCTTGATGTGGTTAAAAATATGTCTTTTTATTGAAGAACTGAGACTGCCTGTCTTGTGTTAATATCGTCTCTCTTGTAAGACTCGTGGCAATAAATATTTGAGGTTTATTTCATCCTAAGATGTAAAGGATATTTAGTCGTTAACGTAAGTGATATCTTAAGTAGGAGTAATTATACTGCCCACAGGATATAAGTGTTTTAACAATGTTTAAGAAATATACTTTATTTATGGATGTTTACCAAGAGAATAGGATCTCGTTACCCCAGTTCATTTCACCTAAAGATTAACCTGACCATCCTAACTCTATTTGGGAGAAATGAGATAAAGTTATTTTAATTTAGGTTAGTATTCGCTTTTGTTGGTGGTTATTAAGAATTTATTATTTTTGTTGCTTTTTTCAGTGCTATGAGGATCCTGTTGAGCAAGGTGCCTCGTTCCTGGATGGTGGACGAGAAGAAAGATGACGGATATACGGCTCTTCACCTAGCCGCCCTCAACAACCACGTCGAGGTGAAGAATAAAATCATCTCTCTCTCTCTTATATTTTCTAACAGTCGTAATAGTTTTTAAAATGTCCTCAGAATCATTTAATTATGCTATATTATGACTTAACACTGTTATATATCAATGTACTATAATTATACGGTACTTATATTGCACCCCAGGTATGTCATTATATATATATCAATGTACTATAATTATACGGTACTTATATTGCACCCCAGGTATATTATATAATTATTATGCAACACAGGTATGTCAGTACAGCTACTCCTCGACTTACGACCACCCGGACATACGACCGCCGCAGTTGTACCAAAATTTTTTCAAATTACGTATTTTCGAGTCCTTACTTTAGTGATTGCACTGTGTACTGACAAAATTTTCGTTTGTAATTCCCTTTAATATGGCTGTCAAGCTTAAAAGTGAGAGTTTTGTGGTGCTGAGAAGAAAGAGAGACACCCATTTTAGATTTTCTATGTATTATTTTCCCATTTTAGACTTGCAACCAATTCGACTTACGACCTGGATTTGGGTCCCTAACCCTGTCGTAAGTCGGGGGCTGCCTGTATATATAATTGATATGTACTATACCGTCAAGAATATAAGAATGGAGGAAACTGCAGCGGGCCTATTAGCCCATACTGGGCAGTCCCATTTACACCCAACCCCTATTGCTCATATATCCATCCAACCTATGTTTGAAGCTATCCAGCATATTCGAATTAATGATGATATTTTAGGTAAATTGTTCCACTCGTCCACTATTCTATTTCCAAACCAATGTTTACCTATTTCGCGTCTAAATCTAAATTTGGATAGTTTGAGTACCTTTGTAATCCCCCCTTTGTTTAGCCCTGATTTCCATATATACACCTCTATCATATCGCCCCTCACTCTACGTCTCGCTCTACTTTGTATATATTACTGTACTGCATGCTGTTATATGCGCGTACCATACAATAATGTCATATATATATCCAATTGTCATGGTACACTTCATTACATAACTTCTCAATGCTTGTCTCAACATTCGGTTTAATGTTACAATGATGTAAAGAAAGTGGTCGGGTGCCAACATAAAGTGACACCTGTGCCAAGACGTGTGTGTGTGTTGTGCAACCCGGCTTATACTGTACATGCTGCCCCATCCCCACCACCACCACTCCTTGCCAGAGTCATCTTAACATGCCACTTGACGGTGCTATAAACTCCGTCTCCCTTTAAACATAAAAAAAATAATATACTGAACTATACAGATTCCCTTTGTGATTTGAACTTAGTGAGTGATATCAGCAATGAAATGTTAGTAAATTTGTACAGTAATATCTTTGTTGACTGTTATGTTTATCTCTCGATATACAGTAGTATATCTAAGTGTTGTATGTTCCCAAAGGGGTTCCTAAATGATGCACAGAAATATATATAATTTGTAATTTGCATATTTTATGGCAACCTTAATCCTCACCCATGATGAGTTAAGAACATGAGTAATGATTTGCAGCTGAAAAGTGTCCCAATGTTTAGCTGAGGTTGTACTTATAAATTTACACTTTAGTAATGCCCTCATCTCTACTTACCACCTGCAGAAATTTACCTGTGCATGTCTGTGATTCATTTGAACATATGGAGTGTGCTTCTGAAGGACAGTATGTGAACTTTCATTCATCTTTGGTCAGGTTGCTGAGCTTCTGGTCCACCAAGGCCGTGCTAACATGGACCTTCAGAATGTGAACCTGCAGACACCACTCCACTTGGCAGTTGAGAGACACCATACACAGATTGTTAGGGTAGGTGAAGGTGTGATTATTATTTATGAGATAGTTTTTAATGATCAATATAGATATACAATATTGATACATTATAGATACAGGTATGTTACTTAGAGTTGTCTGATCTCATAGATATTGAGAGTTTGGTGGTGCTTGGAAGTGAAGAAAAGGTGTCGGCATTCCTGATTAACGAGAAGTCTTTAGACATGCCATTTAATTTAAAGTTGGGACCCACTGCAGCCCACTATCAATGGTAGTTGGGGCCCACTGCAGCCCACTATCAATGGTAGTTGGGGCCCACTGCATCCCACTATCAAAGGTAGTTGGGGCCTATTGCATCCCACTAGCAATGATTGTTGGGGCCCATTCCACCCCACTAGCAATGATAGTTGGGGCCCATTGCATCCCACTAGCAATGATAGCTGGGGCCCATTCCACCCCACTAGCAATGATAGTTGGGGCCCATTGCATCCCACTAGCAATGGTAGTTGGGGCCCATTCTATCCCACTAACAATGATAGTTGGAGCCCATTCCACCCCACTAGCAATAATAGTTGGGGCCCATTGCATCCCACTAGCAATGACCTATGCATTTGTCACCAGGTTTATAATTTTTTGAAAAGAATTACTCATTCATCTGATCATTTCCTGATACTGTGTCAACTGTGCCATCCATCGTGATACCATTAGTTAATAGAAAAAAGACACCTTGGTAATATCCACATCTTATCACCTTGTGTACGTGTCATTGGCTCAGTGTACAGTAGCTAGGATTTAAGAATCAGGGTAGTAGAGAATGTTTTTGTTTTTTTTTAGGGTGAGGAAAGTGGAGCCCATAAAGATTGCCTGTGGAGGGCCCATGTACCATGACACAAAGGCAGAAATGGCCAGTACAACTCTGGTACTATGTTCAGTAGCTGTAATTATGTATGAGTGGTGATCATTAACTGAATTATAATTTTATTGTTTTTAGCTGCTTGTTCGAGAGGGTGCTAACTTGAATTTAGCAGACAAGGATGGAGATACTCCATTGCATGAAGCTCTGCGGCACCACACACTCTCCCAACTGCGGCAGCTGCAGGACATGCAAGATGTTGGAAAGGTGAGGAGAGGGAGGAATGGCCAGATTACTGTACTCACACTTCTATTAATTTCTTCTCACTACTGAACATGAAAAGGAACATGATTTTCAACTGAAAAGTAGAAGCTATTTGAAAATCTGCTGTTCAGTCTGATTTGATTATTCTGTGACTCAGTTAATATAATTTGATAGTTTATACACTACTCCCCATCACTGTGATATGGTACAATATTGTACTATACACTGCACTGTATCGCACACCATCACAATGTTAAATCTTATTGTACTCGGAGACATTATGTTATGTTAGACCTAAGATCACATCAGTAACCATCATTCCTTATATCATAGTAATTAAGGAAGCTTTAGTGAGGAATATACTGTAGTGAAATCAGGAATCTGTTGCAGTGCTCTACCTAAAACAACAGTTGTCACTACATGGTACAAGCTTGCCACTTCCTGTATTTATATAACATTTTATGAATTCCTTTTGTTGCAAATCCCTTTAACTTATACTCTTTAAGTCACCTCAGTTGCTGATGGGTTTGGGGACCCAAGGAGTTGACAAGAAGAGTCCAGCCTCCATTGCCTGTCTCCTCGCTGCTCATGGTGCTGACCTCAACATCAAGAACAAGAAGGGACAGACTCCACTAGATCTCTGTCCAGACCCCAACCTGTGCAAAGCCCTTACCAAGTGCTATAAGGACAAGTCTATGTAAATATAGCTGTTGCTTAGTGAAAGAAATAATGAATTTCATGTGAATTTTAGAAATGTTGGCATTTTTTATTGCAATTATGTTCCAATTTCTGTATAGTATCGTAACATAAAGTAATAGGATTTTTTTTAATGTCTAAAAAAATCTGAATATTTTTCATGTAATGTACTGTATATAGTATTTATTTTATACTAAAATTTTTTTGTATTCTCTGTATCTTGCACATTTAAGATACAGTACAGTATTTTGCATAATACTGTACAGCACTGTACCAAATTTTGCAATTTACAGTTCCGGTGATATGGGTGCACTTGAAGTGTGTGAAGAGGAGAGTTTGGAGGAGTGTATGGTGTGCTCAGACACCAAGCGGGACACTCTGTTTGGGCCTTGTGGCCACATAGCCACTTGCTCCATCTGTTCCCCACGGGTCAAGAAGTGCCTCATGTGTAAAGAACCTGTCCAGTCTAGAACTAAAGTAAGAATCTCTGAATATGGAATGTGTTGTAAAACCATTACACTAGCAGTACACTATAGCAGTGGCTGGTGACAGAGTTGCCAATGAAAAGATGAATACTGTATATAGGTGGTGAACATTTGTCCAGAATACAAGAGCACCCCACAGCCCATAAGCTTAATGGAACCATCTTAGTTTGTTAATTAATAGACTTATATAAAAACTTTGTAAGACACCATAATTGAGATTACTTGATAAAAGAAGTAGTGTATAAGATAAATATTATAATTTACAAATGGAAATTTATTTTGTGGGAAGAAGTCTGTATTAATTGCTCTGATATATATTGTATACGGTATAACTAAAAAAATTCCACTACATTATACTGTATACCAGTAATGTGTGATGATATTCATTGTTTACAAACACTATGACCTTTTCCATATGACTAACCATAACAGTGCTTGAGTGAGTAGCTCTGATTCATGATGCCTTTACAGATTGAGGAATGTGTAGTCTGCTCAGACAAACAGGCTACAGTTCTCTTCCAACCCTGTGGACACATGTGTGCATGTGATAACTGTGCCTCCCTCATGAAGAAGTGTGTACAGTGCCGTGGAGTCATTGAAAAGCAGATTCCATTTATTGTCTGCTGTGGAGGACAAGGTGGGAATGAGAAATGTTCTGTAGTTGTTCCCATAGAACTTACAAAGTGGTTGAACAATATGAAGTTTATTGTACAGTTTTGCTTCATGTTGTCTTCAACCCTTACAGTACTGTACTGTACAGTATCTATATAACCATTCTTATCTCTGTTATCCATGTACTGTACACACTGTACTTTTTTTTCAGTAGCCTCGATTGATGTACAGTATACTACATCTTTTTTCCACAGTGTTTGTAGTAATATAGACAGTCTATGATTTTCTAATTGATTTGATGTTCTTCAGTTGATGAATATGGAATTTCAATTATTCTATAAAAAGAAAAAACACTTCAAGATTATTGCTAAAGTACAATGCACCTTGCCTTTGTCAGACAACCTGTTGGTATGATTAACTCTTATTGTATACTTCTGCATTATGTGTGTGATTCTAATATATATGTACGTACAGTGAAATGTCACTTTACTGGACCACTTATTGCACTGGACAGTTTGAAGCAGCGGAGATTCCAGTAAAACAAAGGTTTTGCTACTCCCCCGCCCCACCTCCCAGTACAGTATAAACTCGTTTACTTGAACTATATGGGATACACACCTATTTGATATTATGAAAAAATTTGCCTTTACAACAAACTGCATACTGTATACTATATCCAAACCTCTGCAAAAAGGAGCATAAAGGTTACCCCAGTTCATTTGTATATCTGTCTGTCTATGTGGATGAACCTCCTTTTTAACCAAAAAACTTGTTTAATTAGCTGGTCCTGCAGTTTCAATCAAGTTACTTTCAAACTTGAGAGACAAATTAATGCGTGTACAACTGCACATTTTCTCTAGATGATACAGATCAGTATACATCAAGGTCATAGCTGGAGGTCAAAGATCTCAACTTTGGAACATAACTCATGTGTTAATATAGATATTTTAGCAAGACTGTATGGTGGTGTGTGTGTCATCACAAGACAAAATAATGATTACCGATTCAAATTTCTTGGTTAAGTTCAGAGCCAAAGAAAAATTAAAAGATTAAAACCTTGTTCAGGGTTTGGTGCTTGTATCATCACTAGACAATATGCAGAATATGAAATTCACATGTGCGTGTGTGTCAAGGGTGAAGGTCACTTCTGATGATCAGCAGTAGGCAGATTATAACTTATATTAAGAGAGAAATTTCAATAATATATTACTGTACATGATTATGTTTCATCTTTAGGAAAAGTGTTAGAACATCATATTAAAATATCTGTGGCACAAGTCATGATCACAGAAGGTTAAAGATTATCTGGAGCATAACTCTTTGTTCAAGTGGTAATAATATTTTGATGATACTTGACATTTTAATGGAATTTTAAATGACTATTGTATTTGTTATCACAAGACAAGTGTAAAACACGTAATTAAGGTTCCCAGTGTTAAAGCTCAAGGTTACAGCTGAAGGTCCAGATAAATACTATTTGTTATATAATTTAATTTTATGAAAACATCGGTGTATTTGTACACTTCTTTCTTGTGGCAAAAATATTTTACTCCTTGACCTAAAGTTTTTCAGAAAATACAGGTTTTATGAAAATACATTTTTATCCTTATGAAGGCTTATCTTCAACTCTTTTCACTTGCTTTTATACCTTCTTGAACTGCTTTCTAATAAAAAAACTCAAATTTTCTTCATTGATTTACACTTTTTAAGAAGGCAATCTAACCATCATGATAAAATTTTCATATTGTCTGGGTATTACATTTTGACGATTATGAATGCAGTTATGCCCTTTTGGCAAATTAATTTGTTGTGCTGTAGGGACATGTGTGTCAACAAACACATTTCTAATTATTTCACTTATTTTATAGACCCTTAAATAATATACAGTGGTCATAGTGCCTTCAAAAGAAACTGATATTTGGTTTGTACATTAATGTACTATAGAGAAAACCTCATAATTCAGTTTGATAAGGTGAAGTAAAAGATAAACAAAGAGTATAGATGTATCTGGTTGGATCATATATCTAGTAGACCAAAAAGGGTATGCACCTTATTCCTTTAGAAAGTGAAGTCATGTACTGTATGTTTGCTATGAAACTCCCTTCATAAAGTCTCCAGGTGCATTATTTTATTGATATTATTCAACATTTATCTTCTCACAACCTCTCATTCTTCTCTCTACATGTCTATCTTTATTTCTCTGAGAATTCATTTTCCTTCAGCTCTCACTTGATCAGGAGGCAAGACTGACAGAAGCATTACCTTAGATTTAGGAGCACCAGTCAAAGGCCACCTTGTATGGTGGGTTAGCAAAAGAGAGCCAGTTAGAAACATGCTTAGCTTGTGTGTGTATGTATACCACCCCTGACCTCCCTCACACATGCCTCTCACCTACTATCATATCATCTGATTAATATAATGCAGTTTCATTTTACTGTGCAGTGTATTATAAGAAGTTTATCTCTTGTAACACTGGACATACAAAGTTAATAGACATAACATTACAGCTGCCATTCATGCCATACTTAAGTTATATATATATATATATATATATATATATATATATATATATATATATATATATATATATATATATATATATATATATATATATATATATATATATATATATATATATATATATATATATATATATATATATATATATATATATATATATATATATATATATATATATATATATATATATATATAACAGACCACAAATTAATTACAACATTCCAGTACTGTAACCAAAGAGATGTCCGACTTTTTTTGCTGAATAATGATCTGCGATTAAGGTATTGAATTTTGAGTAGGGATGTTAATTAATGACCCTTGAATTAATTATATCCATTATCATGTATTAATTCCACAATTCCTGTAAGTTTTAGGCACTTTTTTTCATATATTCTGCAGTCATGGTATGGTAAGGTTAGGGTAGGCTAGGCTTGGCTTTTGGATCGTGTAAACATAATAATATCCAATTAGAAAAAAGTAATAATAATAAGAAATACAAAACCTAAAGACTAAATTTAACTGGGTGACAAGACTGCCCACAGTATAAAACATTGCCCACCTGAGTAATCTGTTCTGCTATTAACTCATTAGTTTCTTCCTTGGACCACTTATCAGTTATAGATCTCAGGGTTGCTCTCTCCATTCCCTCTACTATAAGATTAAAATTTACTCTGCACTCCTTCATTTCTTTCACTATTATTTATGAGAAATGTATAACATAAATTTCCTGAGATTATAAAGAATATTTTTTATGATCCTCTTCTGAGGAAACATTTAACTTTTTCCTGCATTTCTTGTTAGTTTGTTATGTATTGAACATGGAACCCTCCAGTATCCTATGCCCAGAATTTACTGTCGGTAGGAGGTCAGTCTTGTACAGTATTAATTAACTGACAATAGGAATAACCCTCTTCCAACTGTCCGAGAAAATTTAACCAATGCAAACTTGTTGGTGGGTGAATGGGTGATAGTTAAGCATGTGACTGAGTGAGATTATAGCTGCCAGTGATTAAATATGCAATGCAAGATTAATGCGACATCATCCGCTAACACGGTGAAGCCTTATTTAACAGACTTGCTGTATACCTCTTCCTCTCACACCTGCTCTGCAAATCAGTGTGCAGGAAGTTCATTTAACCAAAAGCTTCATGATAACAATTTCTTCAGTCTCTTGTGAACAATTTACTCTTTTTGATCATTAATAGTTCTGGTATTGTTACTACATTATAGCTTCTCTTTGATTGTGTAACCTCTATTTAATGGACTATATGGAGAGGAAAGTCCGTTATATCAAGGGTCAGTTAGATGTGAAACCCCCATCAAAATTATTATATGGAAAGAGAAGTTTGTTATATGGAGGTTCCACTGTACAGTACATCTTTATCATGATGTTTGCCATTGAGATTTTATTGAACTTTGTGCTTTCTGTACTGTACATTGTGTCCTCTGTTTCTTTTTTTGTACTTGACTCTCTAGTTTAGGCAACTTGAGAGAGAGAGAAAGTTCAATAAAATGCCACCTGTTCAATACAGTGTTAAGAAGGCATGACTGAAACTTGAAGGAAGATTTTTTATTTATTATTGTTGGTTTAGCAAAATAAAAAAAAAGAGGAAATGTGCACATCTTCATTAATTTATAGTTTATTTTATAATTTTCTTTTAGGATTTCCCAGGGTTCCAAACTCCTAACTATAGATTTTCTTTTGTTTTGAGTCAGGTAAATGATTTGTTCTGTTGTGCATTAGATCCCCGAGTGCATGTGGAGCAGGGCTGTCGGGATTTCCGACCCTTGTTTATCAAACACGCAGATTGGTTCAAATCCGGTAATTCGTCTGCTAATCGGTAAATTGATGACGTAGTCGGTAAGCCGTGACGTCACTGCTCCGACTCTCGGTAAATTACCGACTTTAGGAAATATACTTTTTCATGGCTAAAATACCATATAGAATACACAGAAATAAATTTAGATGTATTTAATTACCTTACCTACATTTTACTAGCGATATTTTAGCAGAACTAAAGTAATACAAATTACAATTGATAAAATACAAATCTATTGTGATCTCATATAACACTGTGATTGGTGTATAATGCAGTGTTTATTATTCAGAAATTTATAAAACTAATGACAGAAACAATGAAATTCACTGAGTATGAGGACTACTCTAATATAATCACTGTATCTGGGATCTTCGTTACCCTTCACCAAACATTTTCCCTTCTCTTATAGAAAATCGTAATATTACGTCATGTTCTCGCAACCAATCACAACGCGAGCAGTTGAACCAGTCAGCGTGTTCGATTAACAAGAGTCGGAAATCCCGACAGCCCTGATGTGGAGTACACTAGGCATCTTGCCTCTTATTGATTGCTGGGTCTTTAGGCCACTACACTTGCATTTGCAGTCTAATACGCTCATCCCATCTTGATTAATTCATCTTGAACATGAACATCTCAACTTGTTCTATTTTAAATCTGATAATTTCAACTTTTTTTTTACCTGAAAATAGTTATTTTAACTTCCCTCCAAAAAACTCCTATTTTAATTTCAACTGTTTAATGAAATGACAATTTAAATCTCTCCTGTCTTAAAACTTATAATTTTAACCTATTCTCTCCTAATTATTACTGTTCCTCATTCATTTGTCATGTTAGTCTTCATAAGCCTTGCTAATCTTGTGTCTTGTTGCTGAGTTGTGTGGTTCACCTTAGCTACACGTATACTGTACTTAGTTTAACACCTCAGTTAACAGTACTCATTTTTTCTGTGTATGAGACCTTTTTGTAGTTGATTAATTAATTATAATAATCTTTGTGAAGGAAAATTGTTGTGTTAAATATTATTAGCAACTTGATTAAGATTTAGTATTGTTTTGTACTTTTAATATTATTTCAGTGGTTCTGATATAATTTAAAGTTACAAATGTCTTGAATGGAACTCATGAACCCATGTTTCTAAAGCAGTGGGCAAATTTTAATAACTGTAGTCTTTGTTATTAAAAATGCCTAATTTTTTTGTAGCTAAATGCTCTCCAAATAATCATCTGTTTAGAGTATGTTATGCATGTTATCAGATTAAGAACATATTAATCAACTTTTGCTTCTTTACCTTGAATAGTATTAACTGATGCATTGTAACCTTGCAGTGGTGGCCTCCAACTCTGGTCCTGGTGTGGCCCCCAACAACAGTGCCAGTGAAGGTGGTGGTGGCAGTGGTGGTGGTGGCAGTGGTGGTGGTGGCAGTTTGATGGATTCAATTGCAAATAACCTTAACTGGGATCATAACCTTCCAGCACCAGCATCCATTCTTCCTGGTGGTGCCAGCAACAGTAGTGGTGGCAGTAGTGTTGGCGGTAGTGGTGGAGGCAGCAACAATGCTGGCAATGTGACATCAGGAGCAGCGTCAGCAACAGGAGTTGTGGTCCCTGGACCGACGGGACCACTCATGAACAATGGTTCACGAGATATGTCATCTGCAGACTTGCAGAAGCTACAGCAGCAACTCCATGATATTAAGGAACAGGTGGGATTAATCACTGAATTCTTTGACTTTTCTGGTTTGAGAGGTACAGTACTGTACTGTACATGTACAGTCATGTTTTTGATTGTGGTTCATGTTTACTATCCTATACTTTACTAAGTCATGTTTAAACCAGCTCACAGAGACTTACATACGGTTACAACTACAGCAAGCACCAGAATAAAACCCAACCTCTTGCCTTTCTGAGCCCAACACTCTCCATGCAGACACTTGTATTTAGTAAGAGCAATTAATTGGAGGATAATCTGATGATCCAAGATAAACACTATGCTAGGTAGCTAGAAAATAAACATATGTATTAATTACAACCACATGTTTTCCATTTTATTAAAACAAAAAAAATTCTTTGTGTGACATAGATACAGTGAAACCTCTATTTAACAAACTATATGTGAGATGTTAGTCCATTATATGGAGGTCTGTTATTTGAAGGTTTCACTACACTCTGTGCTATATAGAATTTTGTCATGTACAGTACTCATCAAAGTAAAACTACTACTTCACAAAATATACCAGATATTTTTTTTTTACTGAAATATTGAAGAATTAGGATTGATTAACCATAAAGGAAAACATTGGTTGGATAAGCTGGTATTGTACTGATATAGGATGGTTATGGTATAGCAAAAGTATGTTCAAGCTGTAGATCAGTATACCTGTATACTGTATCATATAAAGTTTATACTTGAGTCCTATATATAGTGTGTAGTGACCTGTGGTGTAATGGTCAGCATCCTCGCCTTGCAAGCGAGCGGACCCGGGAAGGGTGAAACTATGGGCAAGTTTCTTTCGCCATTTGCCTCTTTTTACCTACCAGTAATTGGGAACCTGGATGTTAATCGATTTGTGGATTGTGTTCTGGGCTAATGGTTAGCCAGTGCAGTTGCTTAGTTGTCCGGTCTTCTCAGACTATTCCTTGACACTGGGTTATGCAACTCGTTAACTTAGTGTGTGGTTGTTGTGTTGGTTACAGCTTCTACTCCTTAAACAAATTCACGCCTAGATGGCCCTTGGGCCGGCCATCCTCATTACACAAGGGGCAACCATTATTATTATTACCTGTATATATAGTGTACAGTATTAAAGAATTATAACTTGTTTATCTCCGTCTTCAGACCATGTGTCCTGTGTGTCTTGATCGTCTCAAGAACATGATCTTCCTCTGTGGTCACGGAACATGCCAGATGTGCGGTGACCGTATGCACGAGTGTCCAATATGCCGCAAACCTGTGGAAAAGCGCATTTTGGTGTTCTGAGCCTAAGTGTGGGGCTCATGCAGTTTGATCAGAAGTTTGAGAGGTGCATTCCATGTTTTCCACAATCAAGACATAGATGCAAGCTTTCTTATAATATTTGTTGATTATTGTTTAAAGCAACTTTCAAGTCACTTCTGAGTGATTTGCTGAAAGTTCATTCCCTGTTATGTGAAGGAAATATACTGTACTGTATCCTGCGTTGAATACAATATTTTTAGACGGCCAGATGTTAACGTCGGCATTACTGCCTTTCAGTCTGAGTGATAACGATTTTATCATTTCTGTATTTGTAATTGATTTACATCTTGATGAAAAAGTGGCTATAAATCATTTAATATTTTATTCTTCCTAATTCAGAATAATCTTTTTACTGTACAATCTATAGTTTTACCATTGAAAGAATTTTTATTGTAAAGTACAATAGTTTTTAAACAAAATATTTTCTCAACTTTGTAACTTGTGAGCCAACAATATTACCCATATTTACTGTACACTGAATCTGCGGTACTGACATTTTGTGCTCAATAAAGCCACACCACAGTTTTTATTTAAATTTAAAGGAATTAAACATCTATATTAGTTGTTGTTCTAGAAATTGTGTTGTGTTGTTTCACATATTATCTTTTTTTAATATGTATTATACTTGTGAGTGAATAAGTCGATGTAAAGTTTTATTTTTATTTCATTTTAATAATTCTTTTGCATGCCCTTCTCACATGTAGTTTACCAAAAACAATATTTTTTTCCTGCAGTTATAAATACTTTACACCAAGTTGTGACTCATGCACATATTTGCTGTAAAATGTGGATGAATTTCTTTTATGTTTAACTTTTTAATACAGGCATTTCCTAAATTTATTAGGTATATCTTTGAATTTTCTCCTGCATGAACTCATGAATTCTCTTCAGTTATTGGTGATCCTGATTTTATCCTACTACGGGCGTCCCTCAGTATATAAATGGGTTAAGTTCCTTGAAAACCTTTCCTTAAGGGAATATTTATATATCAAATAACATAACATATAGGGGAAAATAGGGTTCAGTTCCCTAATGACAAGAAAACCTTAATGTCATACCTAAAAAAAAAAATTAAATCAGTTCATAAACAACAAAAATAATCTACCTAACTACTGTAATTTGCTCCATTACCTTAAGGGACCATATTTGTATAAGCGAGAAGAGCTTTCATGTAAAGAGAAAGAGGTGTAAGAAAACAATATTATTTTAATCAAATATATATACGTAGTGTGAATATTTGTATAGTGAGGGATCCCTGTACTGGCAGCTAAGCTTACCATCTCTACACCATTCAGTTTACTTCTTCATATTTGTTTATCTTGTTCCATGGCCGAGCAATAAGGTGTTGGCTGGCACTAGAAAATATGATTAATTAATTAATTATGTACAGTATTACTAATTTACAAAATGTGTACTGTGTTGTTTTTGGCATGACTTGCACATTCATTTTTATCTGTCAGACTTAATTTTATCATTTATAACAATATACTGTATCAGGATTGATTGAGCATCTCCCTATAGCCAACATACCTGGGGGTTTTAAGCAAACTCTTGGAGCAAACTAAACACACTTACAATGTAATGTAAATATACTGTACTGTGTTTACAAAACTAACACATATGACAGTGTGTCACCACCAGTCAATACCTACCATATGTAAAAACCTAATATAAATACTTAGTTATCTGTAAGGTCTCAGGAGGTACTGAATGTCTCCTCTGTTCAGTGGTGGAAATGGATCTGTTGTGTTTATCCTTGTAAAAATCTTATAGTTGAAGCTTAGTAGATCAAAATGTACATCTTTATACTCAACAGCAAAGCCTATTCAGCCTTCTCTGTTTTTAGGATACTCTTATACCTACGATTATCCTTCAAGAGTTTGCTGAAAAGGCAAAGTATAATCCACTTTTCAAATTTGTTCAATACTTAGATACTAGTCACACAATAGAGGGGATATAGATAAAGTTCTTATAATATCCGAGCAGGATAGGACTCGGAGCAACGGATTTAAGTTGGATAAGTTTAGGTTTAGGAGGGAGATAGGAAGAAACTGGTTCACAAATATGGTGGTGGACGAGTGGAACAAGCTTAGCAACTTTGTAGTAAGTGCTGGAACTCTGGAAAGTTTCAAAAGGAGGCTAGATAGATTCATGGATGATAGAGAGTGGTAGTAACTCTCGACAGGAGCTGCCATGCACAGGCCAACCGGCCTATTGCAGACTCCTTATTTTCTTATGTTCTAAGTTTGGGGCCTTGGGATTCAACCCCTTGGATTTGGTGACTGTACAGAGTTGCTCAATCCTGACTTAGGCTATGTAATGATACAGTATCTCAGACTCATTCTAGCATTTATTTATTTATTTTATTTTTTAAGGTCATGAAAATATAAGTCATATGAAAAGCAAACTACCTATTACCTTCTTGTGGAAATTAGTCTCCCTATGTACATTATCTTTTTGGGGAACTAATTTTTGTCTCCTACTGCATAAAGGGATGGGACCTGGAAATGCTGTTTATTTGTGTATAGGACTTTAGAACACGGTACCTCGAGAACAAATTGAGTGAGAGTCCCAGTCTTTTGCTCAGTGCTGCCTTATGTGAGCCTCTCGAACAAGTTTGATAATTAATCAGTCTTTCCCCTCCTTAGATATTTGGGGGAAAACTGTACCTTTTGTGTCACTGTTCGTAGATCTTTTTTCCAGTGCCCCCGGGTTTTGACCCTACTGGATCTTGTTAACTTGATATTAAATATTAAACGGAAGAATTTTTCCTCCAAGTTTAAACTTTACTTGCTTAAATACAGTATATATAATATGCCTTTTATACAGTGTGCAACATTACATATGTATGATGAAGCCAAAGAAAAAAGGTTACTAGAATTTTTTTTTGTAAACACATCTGTAGGGGTACTGTATGCAGTTTGTATTTTACAAGGGCGGATGGGGGGGGGGGGGTCCTGGGGGTCCGGAGCCCCCCTTTTCACCAGAAAATTCCAATACTTTTTTCTTTATGCAGTATTGTATTCAGGCATTTTTGTATAGTAAAAAGTGTATACTATTGACTTCAGAATATAATCTAATACTGTATCAAGTGTGCATGGCTTCAAAATGGCCTCAAAATGCCCATGATATTGGTCAGATTTCAAAAAAATTTCAGGGGGCTTGCAGACCCCCCCAAACCCCCCAGCTGGGTGGGCTCGCTGCGCTCGCCTTGTTCCCCCACCCACAACTTCTTGGACCCTCGTTTTAATATTCCTGGATCTGCCCCTACCTTATTTGACCCTTTGGCCACGTAATTAATTTCCAGTTACATATCCAAGGAATGTCAATTCTCTAGTAAAATATGAAAAGAGTAACTGGTCCTTTCCTACTACTGTACTGTACTATTTTTTTATCAAGACAAAACCTTAAAGTTGCCACAGCTGACAATAATATTTCTGATGGCAGCAGAAGGAAAATATGAAAACAAAAGTATTTATGGATTCCTCATTTTAATCTATAAATATTTGCTAACATTATACCAATTGCTGTTAAAAAATCATAAGTGTTACTCAAGCGTTAGATGCAGAATATTATATTATAAAACTACAAAATTTACTGTGTTAATTTTTAACACTTGTAAAAGAAAATTATTTTATGTCATGTCAATTGATTTTAGTTGAGCAATCAAACAAGACAGACACTTTATATTATCATGTTCATAACTTAACTAAATACTCCACTGTAATGTTGAAAATAAAGTAAAATGGAGAAGATAAAGATAAATACATCACAGAGCAGGTGGTGACAGTCAGCTGATTGAGTCATTGGTTAAGTGTGAGATTTAACTCTGCCACCGTGTAGGGGCAGTATATTCCTGTACTGGTACCATTTAGTGGTCGACGAACCACACAGGATGTTCAAATTGTTTTCTGACAACTGCCGACCTAAGTCTTACTTTGCAGTGAGAAGGAATGTTGTGTTTTATGTCTTTAGTCATACTGTAATTCACTGCCAAAGGGTTAAACTGAAAAGGGCCATAAAACGTTTGTAATGATGAAGAGATTATATGTCTCATCCGTTATTCAAGTCACACTTTCACATAATGCATTACACTCCCCTGGAACTTTTAACTTTTATTAATGCACAAACTCTTCAGCAGAGAACTGTACAGTACTATGCTTGATACATATTACAGTAAAGTATGCTTATTTCTCCCAGGGGAGGTGACCCTTTAGCATATCTCTCAATACATACCAATTTCAAGTAAGGTTTACTGCCATATTTTTTAGTCTTTTTATCATTATTGTAAATATTCATCAGTCATCCATTACTTGTTTATAATTAAAGGTGAATTAATCACACAAAGGTTTTGATATACTGTACAGGTATTTGTATTATAATTTTTTTTCTTTGGTTCAGATTGTTCAAGTATCATCAAAGATTGTTCAAGTATCATCAATTTAAATGTCAACCACAGTACTTTCCCCCTGCTTATCTGGACATTAAAACTTTGCAAACTTTACAGGGTGAAAAAAGTACTGTAGCAATATTCATGCTGTTAAGACAATTGATATTACATTCAAGCTGCAGTAATCTGAGAGTAAGACTTGTTCCAATTAGTTATATCTGGTGAGATCATTTAGCTGCAGAACGAGACCATGTTAATGTGTAAAAATTTAGATTATGTGATTGTAACGTACAGATTTATATTTTATATGACTGACATTGTTATACTTTGGATCTAAGCTGTGATATAGTAAGCAATTTTCTTCTGGTGAATATCTTGTCTCACTTTCCATCTGCATGATTGAAAATATGGTACAGTCACTACAGTACTGTAATGTTAGGACATGACAAGTATTACAGCACTCTTGTAATGGTCCTTAAGGTCTGCTGGATAAGTCTGACGTATGAAGGATTTTCTATATGTTTCCAGTATCATATAGTGATATCTTCTGTAATCTATATACATAAATTGATATTTGTACAGTGAACAAAGATTGGTAAAAAAATCATTTAGCTTGTAGAGTAAAAATTGTATATAGCTAAGTAGACTGTATAGTGTAGCTTATCATAATACTAAAATCTTGTCACTAGTGTGGATGCATAATAATACAAGGAGTAATGTTACCTGCCTTTTATATCAACTTGTAAACTTCCTCTCCAGAAAATAAATGAGGTAGTGCCTGAACCTGAAATATAAAGAGAGCTTAAGGAATTCACACATTTGATATATACACTGTATGTACTGTGCTTAAATACCATGATCAGTAATGCTGTATAGCAAACCAATTATACCAAAGGAATTTTTTGGAATCAAAGGGTTCAAAAAAAGGCAGACAAGTATAAAAAAAATATGTAGTCATACATTTAATCTGAGATGTATATTTTAAAAACAAATTGTAAACATCCTGTGATTGATTTATCAGTGTAAATTCAGTATTTAAAAAATTATGACTGTTTTCTGTTAAACCATTGACTACTAACTTTTGAATGCTTATTTCAAGATTGAAATTGTTGTGTTTGTACTTGTATGATGCTGCAGCTTGTAATACCGGTGTGAGGTACAGAAAAAAATCTCAGCTTGACCGAGAAAATACATAACATATATTTATTGTAGATTTACTTCACCATGCAGTAGTTTCCTTTATATTTATCAACTTATAATTGTGCTTCACTTGGATATCCCTTCATGGTGGAACCTTGAATCTTGGGCCTGTAAAATCTTCTCCACTTCACCAGTACCTAAATTTGCAATAATGAAACTTAGCTGGGGAATAGGGGAATAGGGTGGAGGCGTATTTTGTCCTGGAGAAGCTTCACACTACATCGAAGAGTATATATTATTTGTAACTTGTTTTGTCTGGCACATATTAGCAAATTTTCCATTCCGATTTTGCATTTTTGAAGGCTATAAATTACCAGTACTGTATCCTTTAACCATCCCAGACAACAGAGGTCATTGTTTCACCTACCACGACAATAGTATATCTTGAATTTCTTTTATAAAGATGTTCAGCCATAGCACAGTACTTTGAGTGCTTAGTTTGAATCCACACATTGTTTTCAGTTCTAAGGGCCTATGTCCACTTGAGAGTAAAGTTCTGTCAGATAGTTTGAGTTTACTGTCGGACAGCTACTTTCTGCTAGTTTGCTATCGTGTTACACGTAGCCTGCAACTGTCACGTCAACTCTCAGCTATATGAACCAGGTTCGCAGTCTGACTGTGCTCTTGAGAGCACTGGACTCAGGAGAAGACTTTTCAGTTGATATCTTTGTATGAAGAGAATCCTAATTTGTGGGATCACAAGAAGGAAGACTACCGCAACAAAGAGAAGAAATCCCAAGTCACATCCAACATCAGTAAGAAAATTTATGTCACGGAGTCGGAAATTCTTAGAAAACTCCACAATTTAAAAAACCAGGTATGGGATTTGTTTATACACATTATCAAAAATGTGTAAATGACTGAAATAACAGAAATACTCTAATGTAAAGCCAAAGATTTCTTTGAATACTACTAACGATAAAAATATGTGCTACGTTAAATATACCAATGCAATTTGATAATTTACCACACACTAATAAAGGCAAGTTTAGTCAGATACTTTGAGAGATGATTGTTCACCTCGTCGTTCCACCCAGCGCTTTATCCAACACCTTTTCTGTTTTTGCTTTTTCTTCTCTAGCATCAGCATAACTATTACTGCTGCAGCAAACTTTCTGTCACGTCCTCTACCACCCATTGCTGCCGACTGACTGAGAGTCACTACAGAGTGTAGCTCTAGTCAGGTGAACACACCACTGAGAGTTCTCTCCAACAGCGACTGTCGGGAAGACTCTCGACAGCTGAAACTCGCAGAAGTTCGTTCTCATGTTGATACACAGATGAGAGAACAGTCGACAATAACCACCGAGATTCTGCTCTCAAGCGGAAACGAGCCTTAAAACATGCAGTGAAACTTATTGGGTTTTGTTGAATAAACACTATCCCAAAAGTTCAATCCAGGTTTTGTTTGGGCAACTGTTAACCTTGTGGACAGGTTGGTAAGGAGTAGGATATCAGCTAAGATCATCTGCATTAAAGTAAAACAAATGTATTGTTTATATGCAGAACAGTTTATTCATCTATAGTCACCATTATTTGTGGACTGTAACAACTTAAATTTCCCATGTTGCCTCTTTGGGGGGCTTGGGATTGTCTTCATCACTGTTTGTATCATACCTGTACAGTACACTGGAAACTGGCTGGACCTCAAGGTTATGTACGGTAGCTGTGCTCTTCATGATACAGGTGGTCGTTAGAGATTATTAACAGTTAACCGGGAAAAATTAGTTTGTATGGAGACCAAAAAGGTGAAATGTTCTCATAGCTTTGATGACATTGTGTGATATTTGATCCATGTAAAGAATGTCATCACTGAAACAACTCGGTGCTTTAACAACACTTGCATTTATTATTTAGTACTGTACTTTATCTGTACTATTCCCAAAACAATGAGGTACAGTACTGTTGAATGCAAATAGGAACCCTGTAGAGATTTTTTTTTGATGCAGTACAACATGATCATATCATACTCCAAAACAGCCTAATAGGTTTCCTCTTCACCGCACAGTACTGCAGTGTCCAGGTCTTGTCTTATCAGTGAGCCTTTCAGGAGTTTTTGATCTTTACAGGAAGAAGCATTTGGGTTAGAAGGTTCATATTTGCCATGAATATTTCCTTGTGAATACTGTACCAAGATTAAGTTTGAATTTGAGTCACTGACCTATAAAATTTGTCCATATGCGAGTCTTTCCATGAGCCTCTAGATTCAACAGTGCATATGATTAACTTTCATTGGGTTGGTAGGTACTTTATTTATTTCTGCAGATATTTAATAACTATAGTGTGACTTAAGCCGTGCATTTTTAAGCTCTTAGATTACCTGCATTTTAGTTTAATTGTTAATGAAAGGAAACATTAATTAATGAAGTATACAGTAATATAGTTTTTCTTTATGGTAATTGTATTGGATAAGTACCAAATATAGTTCCTGCCAAGTTCCTATAATAATTCAGACTGAGAAATGCTCTCCTGTTCTACTCATGACTCTCTGTCCTATAATTTAGTATGCAAGTAGAAAGCTCCTTTAGAACTCTGATTGTATAAGTCATCAGTGACTTAACCAAGTCCTTTTAATGTGATATGATATGATTTTTCATGAAAACTAATCATTAACCCTAAGGTCCCGGGTCCGACCAGTGTGCCCCGGGTGACGTTCCAGAACGCTCGCCTATTTCCGCCAGTTTAAATGCCCAGCGCGGGTTATCAGGTTCTAGTGTGACTCTTTGCCTGTCACACTCAGCCACAGTGCAGCTTCCTGAACATAATTACCTACTTTTGTTTGTTTCATTTTCATTGTTTGTCTATTTTATCATGTTGTATCAAAGTAATATTGCTAAAAGTAGTGTAGTTGTATTGTATGGTAGTATTACCGTAAAGCAATGCTATGATTATGTTATAAATGTATTTATTTGTGGAATTATTATTATTTTATGCATTACTTGCTCTACCAAACACAAAGACAGCCAGGCAGACTGGCGACCGACTGGTGATTGTTGCCAATCACTTTTTTATGATAAATTACGCAAATAAATTTTCTAAATTAATTATTTATAGCAAATAAGTCTTAAGATCAGTAAATATATACATTATTGGCCACCTCGAACACAAAGGCGAGCTAAAAATAGGTGCCGAGTGTGTAGGGACCACGAGGGTCAGCTGTCAAACCAACACTGTCTCCTTATCCCCCCTCCCTCCCTTCCTGTGCATGACCAGAGAAGTTTCTAGAGGGTCTATATAGTTTTTCTTACTTATTTTTTATCATTTTAAAAGGTAAAAAATGATTTTTGGAAAAGTTTATTTTTTTCAAGTTACCCCCGCAGGGGGGAGGGGGGGACTGTCACTAGCACCCTAACCCGGGGCTTAAGGTAAGACAATTATTATTATACATTATGGCCAACCCATTGCTCTGCCTCCTATCTTTCCTGCTACTATATACAGTGCTTAGTATATTTCTCAGTGTCAATTTCTCCTTCATTTAACCATCTCGCCTACAGTCCTGCAAAATCCAGATTGTGTCTATCTAGCTTGTAAGCCACTTGTTTGGCATATTCTGCTCTTTTCCTATACCCATTCCAGATATAAATTTTCAGTTGGTCCTTCCAACATCCTATGCATTTTTTTAGCATCTGTAACAATAGCAATTTTGGATGAACAGGTATTGGATTTGATCCGTCACATTCTTGACAAATATCTTTGTAAATTCTTGCATACCTCTCTCTCTCATTCAAGGTTGCAAGCCAAGGACTTTACACCTGACCACGGAATATTTACTTATCCTCTACAGTACTGTGCAGTATATATCCATACCCCTCCACAATGTCGGCAATACATGTACTACCAAAGGGATTATTTTATCTTATACAGGTACACCACAGATTATCCAGGAACTGATGGTCCGGCACCTCCTTTAGTCCGGACAAAAATATGAGAGGGCATTTAATTTCTCTTCCAGCCATGGTGAAGGTAGTTTTAGGCTTAAAGGTTTTTTCTTTTAAAATGTAGCTGACTAGACTTAGCAGAATATAAATTACACTGCTGGAATCCTTGTAAGATAGTGTTTAATTTGAGTATAAATATCACATAGTTTGTACAAGAGATAAAATTTTTAGTCTAGTGTAGTACATTTGAGTACAAAGTGGGTACAGTAATGTTGCTCAAAATTATGTTGTTTTTTCACATTCAATTTACATTTAATATTTGTTTAATTTATGTTTCTATCAGTCCATGGTGCTTTAGAGACACAGGAGGTGTATAATTAGTGGGTCAGAGGTATATTGTTGAATTATTATTACCTGACCTCAGTTGGTCCGGCAAAACAGATAATCCGGCAAGGCTTTGGAACCAAGGGTGCCGGAAAATCGGTGGTGGACCTTATACTGTATATGGTCTATCCCTGCCCTCCCTTCTCAAAAGAAGGGAATACTCAGACTTACTCATATATAAATAATTATGCAGTCTTCGTCCATGTATGTACTTTTTGTTCAACTGTGGCTTGAAAAATCAAATTTGCTAACTTTATAAAATACAGTACAGTACTTCATTAAATGTATCCAAGAAAGCCTTTTACCTCATGCTTGAAGTGCAGTACTATGAAAGTATTTTTTCATTTAGTGGATAAAGTACTTGTACTTGTATTTAAGAGTCCTTGCCTAAAATGTCTAGAGTATAGCTCAGGAAATATATTCAATATTTGAGCATATAATTCAGTTGTATAAAAATTTGCATGGCATATTGTGATAATGTATGTATAAAAAATAAACCTTATTTTGCTTAATGTGCCTACCAGTTCCTTGTGGCCTTCAGTAGTTACACTCTTTTTAGATATAAGAGGAAGGTGGTGGGTGTACAGCATAGGTTCAAATATCATGTGTGTCATTTAAGTTATTTAAAAAAATTTACACAAGAAGATTTCTTGAAAAAGTCTCTTCCTAACTACTGGTATAATTAATAGTTTGCATAAAGCTAGAACAATGCAAAGAATTAATATTGAATATACCGGTACTGTACAGGAATTTACTGAAAGGCTAAATAAGTCTACCATGAGAAATTGGGGAGCAACGCTAGAACTGATTCTTATCCCCTCTGCACCCCTTATAAATATTTACTTCCAAATGTCATATTGAATATTAAACTAGGGATCAAGGGGGTTTTGAGGGTTTACTGTTTGATGGTATTCTCTGCAGTTTTGAAAGTTTCTGGTATTTGAAGAACGTGGTCATGTTATCAATATCATATTCCAATGTTTCATAGTATAGAGGCTTCTAGCCAGGTAGATACTAGGACAATACACTGATATATTAGCCACACAATATTGATGTTATGTGAGTAATAATATAAATGATTGTATGAATTGTATATACTATATACTGTATATTTTTGTGTATATTCCACAAAATATAAGGAATGCATGCTTAATCATAATAATGACTGCAGGGCATTGTAGTGAAGGAAAAATACAGTAAAGAGCCACATAATACTGTACTGTACAATGTATTTTATTCATGTGTACAGATACACTCGGCAAAAAAAAGTATCTTTACAATTCTTGTGTGAAACAAAATAACACCACAAATTAAGATTTTTTATAAAGGTACATGAGGCATACTGTTATTCACCAATCATATTGCAACAGACTTATTTTATATTTTGAATGAAATAACTAAAATACGCGACTTGGGCAGTTCCCAATGAGGTTCACAGCGCCATCAACTCGATGAACAGGCTTTGTGTGAAATATAACATAGTCTAGAACTGCTTTTAGTGTCCTTGTGGCTTAGTCAGTAACGTTCCCTAGTCCCATGCAGTAGGTCGAGGGTTCGAGTCCTGGCTGGTGAGGTCGTTGATTATGTGTTCAAAGTCCGTGTGTTATATGGACTAAAAAATGATATATATATATATATATATATATATATATATATATATATATATATATATATATATATATATATATATATATATATATATATATATATATATATATATATATATATATATATATATATATATATATATATATATATCTTCAAGTTTTTCAAGGCAATTTTTTTACGGGGATTAGCCTAAAGTGGATTCCTCCCCTACAAACGCTGTTTGTCGCTGAGTAGCCGACCCCGCGAATTCCCCAGTGTATGCCTCGTGGTCTGGGTCAACCAGCGCCGCCTTACATGACGGAGGTCAACTACTAAGCCACGCCTACCTCCGCTATTTAAGACCTGACCTCGTGGTGACCACTCTCTTTTCTAGCTACAGCTGTAGCAAGCAACACCTCCTCCTCCTCCGCCTGCCTGGCGGTCCTCGCTCCCGCGGGCGACCCACAAGCTGTCCTCCTCTGAGCATCCTCACCAACCAGCTCTCTCTACATCACGCTTGTAACCATGCTGCCTTCCCAGCACCAAGCTGCATTGTACATCCAATACAACATGTATACAGAGAGCACATCGTGAGTTTCCTTTCTCCATCCCATCCTGAGTGTGAATCCAAACAATTACCACTTTACCCCTCAAGCCCAACCGGGCACAGGTCACTGACCCTCACCCACACGGGGCCTGGGTCCCTGGGAGGTGAAAATGCAATAATAACAATTCAGATGAATAATATTTATAATAAAAATACAAATATAAAAGTAATAAAATATCAATGACAATAATAATAATAATAACACTGCAGTAATAATAATAATAATAATAATAATAATAATAATAAGAACCATTAAGAAATAAAAAAAAATAATCAAGAATGATAAACAATGTATGTATGTTGTTGTCTTTCAATCAAACAATTTGGCCACTGTTCCTTGTCACTGGCAGGCTGCCAACGCTTTGGTCTGGGTGACCGGGTTATACACCAACGACACTCATAACTCCAGCTGACGAAAACATGGCCACCAGAGCAGTTCACGCAGTTCGTAATCTCGGTGGATTTATTCACAGAACCTTACCACGACATGTTACAGTAAGTTAATAATTTCTTTCTTTCTTAGAAGTTAGTTTGGTAAATTTATAGTAGTTCACACAACTCTTTTAGAAAGCCCAAATTATGTTTTTCTAGTGTATTTTTGTGTTTTGGTTGGTTCTGACCTTGATTTCCGCCGGAGATTGCCTGTGTTGTAGTTATCGCCCCCTTCTACCACCAACAAGATTGGGGATTCTGTTGGGAACCTGGGTTTTGGATTGGGGCGTTTTCCGACAAAAATCATGGCCAAGTGAATACAAAGGGGTATGCTCATTTGGGGTCTGCTCGTTTCGTCACCTGTTGTGGGCGACCTTACTTTTACTGAGATGGGAGTAGTGGTTGTGAAGTCCTCCATATTAGCCCAACCTCTTTTTATTTGTATTTTATTTCATTTTATTTTTTTTCTCTATCTACAATCATGAATCACCTGTAGTGGGCAGGGCATGAAGGATGAGGGAAATTGTGGGGTAAAACACTGTGAAAACTGATCATATAACACTAAAAAATGTATGTGCTTTGCAAGTGAAGAAATTAATTATTTGCCGTAAATACTTCTCCAAAAAATATGTGGTCACTGTGTGTCCTCTGTTTACAACTGACCCACTTGGTCCAAGCATACCCCCATGTCCACAAAAAACAACAAATTACACTATGATGCTTTAACAAAGTTGAATTCATTAGTACCAGACATCAAAATAAGAACAGTACTTTCTGTTTAATATGGCATGGGATGCCCCCGGGCCAGGGAATTAGGTAAGGTTAGGTAGGTTTCTTTGGTTGGTTAGGTCAGGTTCTATTAAGTTGTAGTAGATGTCATATTCTTATAAAATACTGTACTATCACCCAAAGAACATATGTGGACAAAATGAATGAAATCGAACAACTGGTAGTATGTTGTATTCAGACATTATCCTAGAACCCAGTAGAACCTGACCTAACCTCACCTAACTTCCTAACCTGTGTATTTTTTTTTCGGTTTTCTTATTTTCCATCATCTAAACAACATCTCTAGTAAAAGACAAATTCAATCCAATATACAGTAAGTTGTAATAAACACACCCGATGAGATTGTCAATCATTTCTCAACGTAAAAATAAAGACGGGAAAATTTCAGAAAAATGTCAGGGAGGACAACATCCAACCTCATCTCATGCTAGCCAAATGGCTACTGGAAAAATTCTTGCAGTATCCCACCATGTCAAACAGTTGCCAATGCTTGCTAGAGCACACCAATTTCAATTGCATCAACCAACACTGTTTTAAGGGGTAAAGTAATTTTTGCCTTTCAAAATGGCACTGGCCCTCGCAACAGAGTCATTGGTGCAAACTCTATATATATATTTTGTACTTGTATTTGCTAGGTGCCATATCGATCTCCTGCTATTTTGAACAAGTACTGTAGTGTTGAAGCGGTCGGTCCCGTCTCTGTTATAGACTGTTGGCAAGTGCTGGGCATGAACTGGCTCCAGAATATATACAGTACACTGTATCTGTACCTGTATCACTGTTAGTCAAAACTGGTCTTAAATAAGCCCACTCTTGGTGCTGTCACAACACTGGCAAATTGTTCCAAAAAATGCACAACTCTTGCTACAATAAATGCGAGAAGCATGTATTTTTTCTTTCTTTTTTTTAACCTCATAATTGTTTTCAGAACACATATTTATTTTATGATTTTGTTAGGTGAACAGCAAAAAAAAAAAAATGTTAAAATCCAAAATATGATGCAGTAAATAATAGTGTATAAGTGTTTACATGTAGCTAGTAAAATGTTAGTTTTCAAATTGATTATCTTATTAAATGTATCTGAACATAAACTTTTCGGTGAGTACAGTGTACTGAATTTATTTTTTCTAAACGATGGTCAAAGACTGACAGTCATTTTAGGGCTACTGTATAAGACTAGCCAGCCGTTGTAATGTTTAACCGAATTCTTGTTCATTAATTTGTCATTCAGCAGGATGTGCCTGGCCTTTCTTTGAGAACTAAGACCATATAGCCTACACAAGACCACCTATTAGAGATTTAACAATTTAGATAAAACAAAGTGGTATGGTCTTCTCTTTTTCAGGTTTACCGATTTTACAGTGATGGAGACATGCATGCTGCTCCACCTCACATTGTGGAGCCCACTATTCCTCCCTATGAAGAGAAGGTTGGAGAACCTATTCACATGAAGAAGGCCAGGTAGGTGGTTTTATGTGACTTTTAAGTGCAAAATTTTTCATGTACTGTATATACAGTAATTAAATTATATGAAGGTTTTTACGTGATAAAATTACAAAAGAGCTCTACCAGGTTCAAATTGAAAACAATGGCAGTTACAGGGTAAATTACAATCCTTGTGGTGAATATGTGCAATTCTAGGCTTAAGGAGCCATTTTTTCTCTATATAAACCCAATTGTAACAATTTTAGGTGTGTAAGATTGTTAAATTATCAGTACAGTGGAGTCAAGATAATTTGTTGGTTAAGTACCAGAAGAAACTGCAATTTGTAGTTTAATTGATATAAATGTTAATAATTAGTCAGGTTACTGAGGCCAAAAAATATGTATAAACTATTCCAAAACTGCTTTAATAAACACAAAATATCATAAAGTTAGCTTAACCTTGTGTTTCCCTCCCACCCATCAAATCCATATCCTGCAAAATACTGTACAGTATATAAAAAGATACAGTAACATGTACATAAACAGCTCTTTCCCTTATCATATTTGCAAATATGCCAACTTTGAGACAGGCACTGCAGCACTGGCTGCTGGCAAACTTAATTTTCTTAACCAAAAACTAAACTAGGCTTTTAAAATTCTGATACCTTTTTTATGGATCACAAATTCACAAATTAAATTTAGCTATTCTGATTTTGCAGCCAGTTTTAAATCCATCTTTATCATTACCAAACCGAAAACAGCAGTGAGTGAGCGAACAAGCTTGTACAATGGCAGCAGAAATAATGCAAGAGTTTGAGGAGATAGGCTGCGAGATACATCAGCCACTCAACGACGGTAGTGCCCAATCATAGCTCACAGGCACTCTGAGCCTACCCACACAGATGGGGGGGGGGGGTGTATGATGATTATTGTTAGGGTTAAAGGGGTGAGTACTGTATTGGGATGATATGGGGGTGGTTATGGTGGTGGTATGTTGAAGTGACTGATAATGTGATTAGTAATGTGTTTTTAAGTGTGCGAGTAAACATTTACACGCCAAGAATTGAAGGGAAGTTGTTTCTCGAAAATGGTATTGTACTTGGGGTTGCTCACAGTACATTTTTCTAATTTTATTTCACAAGCAAATTATTCTAGAAAGGAAACAAGAACAATTGCAAAAAGGCTCATATATCAGCATTTTATCCCATTATAGTTATACATGATGTAAATAATGTATACAGTACTGTAAACTTTTATAGGAAATAAGAAATAAACAAGGGACAAAACGGCAAGTGTAATGGGTTATATATCACGCAAAGCTGAATAACACATGGTACTGTACCTCTGATATGGGGTTCAGGGTCATATGAGCCCTTGGAGCGAGAGTTACTGCAGGGAGAGAGAGGTGGCTAATATTCAGAGTATCCCCACTTGCTTTAGGTTAGGACTTCACCGGTATTGTAAACCTCTAGCATTTACAGCATTGGGAATATTCATAAGTCATTCTATTTACAGTTGGTTATAGAATGGGGTTTCAGGATCAATCCCTCATATATTTTAACACATTTACCATTTTTATTTTATTTTTTATTTTATTTTTTTAGTTTTGATATCGGTAATTTTGAATTATAAACAGTAGAAATATGCTGATGATGCATTTTGTACTATACAGTAGTTCATAAAGTTGAGGTTTGAGATGGATTTCATGTTGAAATACTGTTCTGTACTCTATTTTTTTATGTTAGTTCTTCATATCTTCAAACAATATCATAAGTTTCAGTTACAGATTTAAACTGCAAATATTCCCTAATTTATATTTGTTGCTTTACAGGCTGCAGTATCAGTCCAGGAAGCGTGGCATGTTGGAAAATGGCTTAATTCTTGGTACCTTTGCTCATAAATACCTTGATGCTATGAATGAGAAGCAGCTGTCTTTGTATGACCGCTTGATTAACCTGCCATCAAATGATTGGGAGATATTCTACTGGGCAACAGGTTAGTCTTATATTAGTTTTAACTGTATTAAGCCCCCCCAAAAAAAAAATAATAATACATAAATAAATAAATAAAATAAACAAATAAAAATCTAAAGTTTGAATTGTAAAGAAATGAAATGTGAGATAAATTGAAATATCGAAAGATGTCTCCTTATAGTGTTGGTAACATCTGTGTCCCCTTTTTTTTAATACTACTATGTTAAAATAAAGCCTGTCATTGCATTGTGTTTTGAGAATTGTAAATGTTCATAATTTATTCCTATAATAATAATAATAATAATAGTAATCAACTTTTTGGAACTGGGAAGCCTGTGTATATTGGTGAGAGTTACGTATGATTTTTCCACAACTTTGATAACATTACTGTTGACTTTTAGTAGTTGTGGAACATATCCTAATTTTCCCAATAAGATTAAGTATTCACTACATGCATCCCAAAACCATCAAAGCTGCCAGACTATCGGGTCCCGGATTAGCGAAGTCCAACCTGTACAGTCAGGTCTGCTATAACGCGATAGTTGTGTTCTTGTAAAACATCGTGTTATGGAAATTCGTGTAATAGAAATAACAGGGCTTATGGAGAAAATAGGGTTAGGTGCAGATTACTACTTGAAATCGAAAAAAATTTAGTAGTTAGCCTAACACAAAGGTTAGCACAGTCGAAATAAATGTTACATTCATATCTAATAATGAAATCATACAGTAAATGTAACACTGCCTTGAAAAAATATGAATATAACTTGATGGTGGAGAAGGGTGATTTTGAGGTTGATAACATCGAGCTTCTCTTCAAGGGTTATAGCCTTTTTTTTTGCGATCATCACCGGGAATGCGATCACCAGAACGCTTCTTGGAGATATTCTTCTTTACCATATTTACAGTTAATACCACAAAATTGGAGAAATAGTAAGCAAAAATCGTGTTACAGCAAACAAGCGTTTGCGTGATACAAATATCGTTCCTCTATTCATAAATCGCGTTAGAGCCAATTCGCGTTGTCAAAACACACGTTATAGCAGAACTCACTGTAAATGACTTTTTATGACAAATCCACTTAATACATATTCACTGCTAAAATGAATACTCTAGTAATTTCTTCCTGGAATTTTACCATAGAAATGCCTCATTGGTTTTAGGATGAAAGTGGAAGATTCTCAAATCCAGGTCTTAATAATTTCTTTTATCCCCAAGGTTATACTTCAGTAATGTATTAGCACAGTACTGTATGTTCAGTACAAGTACTTTGTGTGCAGTTAAAGATTTATAAGTTTAGTTGTGACCTGGTTAGGATAATCCTATGTAATTTATTTCTCTACATAAAGTTGAGTCCAAAAGTATTTAATAAGCCATAGGTCATTGTATAAAACCAGTTAAGTTTTGTAAAAATGTAAGAAAATTTTATTCCCTGCTCAATTTTTTTTCGTTACAGGTGTGCGGCCAACTCCTCCAGAATTTGATAATGAAATCATGACAATGCTCAAAGATTTTGTTAAAAATGAAGACAGAGAGAACAGAACCCTTCAACCTAACCTCCACTGAGCAGGTGTTAAATTTTTTGCCAAGCTGTATAAAGTAAATAACTTGTATTAAAAACTTTTGATTAACACAAAACATTCTGATCAAATTGTAAGCTCTACTGGGAAGTCTCTTATACCGATCAGTTTGTAAGTACAGGTTACATGTATTTTAATCTCTCGAGTCATAATCATTAGCATAAACACGGGTTACATGTACAGTTTCATATACCTGTACAGTATTCATCAGTTCATGGGCACTATATTTATAGTGTCCTATACTTATCAATTTATAAGTGCCTGTACTGTACAGTATTAGGTACTTAATGTACAGTATACTGTAGTTTCTTCCAGTGTTCACTTTTCACAACTCAGTTGAGTGGGATGGGTTGTGTGACAGAGGAGTAATTAGTCTAAACCAGAAGTCTGACACAGGTTGTAAAGACCAGTAGACTTTATAATTAGTGTATTAACCCCTTGTGTACGGGGTTTCCTCTCAGTTGAATAAAATCGTCCGGCATTAGCCAAATATACTTTTGAAAGTAGCATCCCCAGAGTGAAGGGGTTAATAGTTTGTGCTTAAGGTTGGTTTCCATTTAACTCTCTAAGACTGACTACACCAATCTGCTGATCATCATGTGCAAGAATATGGGGAATTATGAAATATAAAATATTAAAATAAGATCCTTACAAACACACACACACATACACCCCAAGCACTGGAAAGGTTTGGCAGCCAACTAATGCACCACCCTCGTCATCGCCGCCTCCTTTCCACTGGCAGCCCCCCACCCACCTCGCGCAGTCCGGCACTACAACAAAATTCAGCCTATAAGAGCCCGCACTGATAGATATAAGAATAGCACCATCCCATCTATTGTTAAAATAATAAACAACTCCTGATTTATGTACTGTACAGCCCTGTAAATATATTCATTGCATATTATATCATTATGTCAAAATCAAATGTAAGTCTGTAAATTTTCAGCCACCGGCTGCAACTATTAATAAACCGCTTATTATTATTATTATTATTATTTATTATCACACACACACCCACCCCCTCCCTATGCTCTTTATTTTTCTTATTTTTCAGTTTTATATTATAATTTATTTCTAAGCCACAGTAGAGTACAGTATTGTAATTTTTATTCTTTTGCTCTGTATTAAAGAAAACGTTTTTACTAGGAGTGACTAAAATGTCCTTATATGTTTATTTACATACTCTGACTTGAATATTGAATTTATTAAGCTATCATAATGATTACAATATTTTTTTTTTTACATTTCAGAACAATTATTGTAATGTTTTTTGGCAGTTACAAAGCATTTTTTTTTATTTTTTCTGAAACGAGCACAGACTAGCGATAAACATGGTAATTGGGTAACTCGGAAAAATGCACAGATTTGCTGAAAAACGATGTCTGAAACACGAATTTGCAGGGTCAGGGTGTACCTCCAGTAACCCCTTCACTACGGGAACACCACTTTTATATTTTATTTGGCTAATGCCAGACGATTTTATTCAGTTCAGAGGGGGACCTGTGTGCAAGGGTTTAAAGGGACAACAAGAAATCCTCACCCAGTAATCACCAAATGTGGACAGCATACCAAATTATCAGTTACAAGAAAATGGTGACATACTGTACTGTGATCAGTGACTCCTTGTGGCAGGAGGTCATTGACAGTGGGACAATCAAGGCAATGATGCTGAAGGATATAAGATATGGGACTGTTATAGCACATCTTTTAGAAAGAGAAGTGCAAGACATACTCCGCCTCACAGACTTGCCAGGTAGGTCTGTGTCTCGGCCTAATGCATGCCGAGACATTATTACGTCTGCTAACCATAAGTCCACGTCGACAATACTTACAAGTACCGCCAAAAAATATTGATACCCTTTAATTTTTCACATGATATTCATACAGAAACTTATTTCAAGGATGAATAAAACACATTTATAGACTTAAAATGTTTTATTCTACTAGTATTTAGTACTTAGTCATATTTCCCTTATATTACCAGTTGAAGTCTTTTTGGCAGGGATTCTGCTTATATTTGAAAATACTCTCCATCCATCTCAATCTCCCACAAGCGCTTGATTTCCTCCTGTAGCCGATGGTACAGTTGATGTATCCCATGTTGACAGCTTCCGTTTCATCTCGTGCCATACACTTTTGATGGGCTTTAATTCTGGTGAGTTCCTAGGCCATTCCAACAGTGGAATAGCCCTTTCCTGAAGCCAAGTTGTCACACTTTTTGACCTGTGACAGGGGGCACCATCTTGTATGAAGAATGTGTACTGGTGAAGTTGATAATAATCCAATATATATTTTTCCAAGACAGTCTTGTAACGATCAGAGTTCATTGTCGCGTTTTGGGGGAGGAAATGGAAGCCAGCATCACCAAGTTTTCCACTGAGCGCTTCCCACACCATCGCACTTGCAGGATGTTGCACGGTTTTAATTGTGCAACAAGGATCATACCTCCTGGTGTTGGTAGGCCTTCTGCCTATCCGTTTGCCTGCAGTCAGGACGAAAAAAGTGCTTTTGTCGGACCACATCACAGAATTCTAGTGTTCTTTGCTCAGTGGTGGTATTTTCTTGCAAAGGCAAGCCGCTGACGGTGCATTCGGTCTGTGAGAAGTGGTTTTCGTGCTGCTTGACGGGAAAGCAGATGAAGTTCCTTCTGAAGGCCGTGTTGAATTGTTAATTCTGAAATGTTTTGCAGGAGGATGGGGTGTGCTTTCTTCAATTGTGATGCGCTCTTATTAGGATTTCTCATTATCTCAAGCCTCAGTAGTGAATCAGTGCATTTAGAGGTCTTCCTTGTGATAATTTCCTTGGTAGAATAACGTTGGTGGGAAGGTTGCTTGTCGATCGCTTAAGCCTCTTAATCGTTACCGTTCCTCGTCCTGTTCCTTGAAATTTCTTTCACAGTGACTTTTTCCTTTAGCAGGGCAAGCATCCAATCCTTCTCTGCCCCAGACATGTTTTGGGGAGCCATGATCTCAGTACATTATCATGTTAAAGTACTATACAGTATTTGGATGTAAAGTGTATACTGTACTGGTAATTACAGTATTGTGTTTAACTTAAATCAATCAATCCGATATATCTTTTTAGCTTCACTTCCTACACGACTTTGTGAATTCTGAAAAATGCCAGTAGTGTGTGTTGCTGATAACATATTCAAACAACTAACAGGGTAAATAGATTATCCAGGGAAAATGCAAAAAAAATTTCGCAGTGAATCATTAACAACATCTGCAGTTTCTCAGCCTTGTCTCTCAAGTATAGTACTGTACAATAGTTTAACAGTAATAGCATCGACTTTGTTCAAAATCTCAGTATAGGTACTCCTGAACATGCTGATTAAGGATCTGTTGACCAAAATTTGATAACTGAATTATTACTGTTCAAATAACTTTTGGAAAATTTTAATTACAG
>NW_024741189.1:12578865-12593865 GCF_018991925.1 Homarus americanus
ATTCTAAAATCATTTGAACATTTTCTAAAAGCCATTTGAACAAGTTATAATCAAGATATCAAATTTTGGTTAACAGATCCTTAAGCAGCACATTCAGGAGTACCTATACTGAAATTTTGAACAAAATCCATTTTTTGGCCGAAAATGACAAAATTGTAAGTCTTATTCCTTACAGGATTTTTGGCCAAAAAATAGATTTTGTTCAAAATCTTAGCATAGGTACTCCTGAACATGATGCTTAAGGATCATCAGTCTTGCCAGCAGCTGAGAGGTGAGACTTGTGAGAGCTTGTAGGAAACCCGGTGGCAGGAGGGAGAGAGAGTTTGGGTGGTGCATTGAGCTGGTGGCCTAATACGTTGTCTGTGGTCTGGAAGTAACAGCAACTCCCAGAAACAAAACAGATGACTGTCACGGGAACCTGCTTATTATTTATATATTTATATTCATATATCTGTATTATCTATGAGCTAGGCTTCCTCCCTATTCAGACTATAGTTCTTTTCCTATGTATTAGTATTCATATGTCATTTATTTATAAAAGTTGGTGAAAACTATTTACAATAAACGAAACTTCAATTCCAAAGAGTATTTCAATCTGGACTGCAATTGAATTAAACTGATTGTATAACACTTACTTAACAACGTCAGAATCTTGTACAACTTTTCTCTCTATTCTTTGGAAATGTAATATTAAATTTAATGAGTAATTCAGTAACCTAACCTAACCCCGCCCGTTGAGGTGTTTTAATCTACAGGTGAAATAAACTGAGGGTGTCTAATCTACTACACGTGATCCAATAAATGACGTAATTTATCCGAAGTAAAGACGGCTGTTTTAAATACACCAGAAACAGCACAGTTATCGGGGTCGGGGTACTAGTCTTATCGCTCTTATCTGACTCAGAGTATTCACAACGCGGTAATCTGTCGTAATAACTCCTCACCACCTCCTCCTCCTCCTCACTCAGTTGTTACCACCACGTCTCAGTGAGTGGTTTTCTTCTGGTGTTGGTGGTAGTGTTGGTGATAGTGGTAGTGTTGGTGATAGTGGTGGTGTTGGTGTGGTGTTGGTGTTGGTGGTGGTGTTGGTGGTAGTGTTGGTTTTTTATCGAGGTTGATGATATGAAGAATATCCCTCCCTACGCCAGCTTATTTCAGTTTAACAATTACTATAACCATATTAACCTAACCTAAACAAACCAAACCTAACCTAACGTACCCCAATCCAGACTTAACTAAAGCTAATCAAACAAAACCACCTAACCTATAATCCAATTCACCCTACTTAACCAAATCCAAACTACCATAACTCCCCAGGTAGGATTAGGGTGTTTAATCATCAGTTTGAAATAAGCTGGGGAGGGGGGGGGCTAATGTTCATGTAACCCTCAAGTAAAGCTGAGATCCGGGATAAAGAAAGGGGGTATAGTAGGCAGCCATCTTTACGGGTTTAAGGACCCTCTTGAGTAACTTGAAATATCTCCAGAAAATATTTACAGTAAGACGAATACCTTTTCATATTTCCCTTAATCGTAAATGTCTAAGAATAGATAAACCATCTAAAACATTCCCAGAATATCTTCGTGATAGCAAAATAACAATATTAACCACAACAACAATATTTCTACTACTTCTACTACTACTACTACTAATAATAAACATTTTAAATCCGGGTCCTACATGCTTCAGAAATGTATGAATCTCGGAAAAACCCGGAAATAATGTAAATCTAAGCCGGAAGTGTCCAGAGGTAAAAGTGATTAACACAATGCCGGATGTGGGGCGGAAAAACGAAAGTCGCCACAGATGTTTCAAACCTAGCGTAGTGTTCCCCTGATGATGGTGATAAGGTGGGTCTCCCCTGGCGTGCCTAGAGACAGAGGAAGACTGTATAATACGTGCTCTGATGATCCTCGGGAGAGTTAACACCACCACCACTAACACGAGTAACCGACCACTGCGCTGATTTGCTGGACCTAACACTGACACTTTAAAATGAACAACCCGAAGCCGCTCAACACGACATGGTACTGCCAACCTGACGATGCCCAGCACGTCGACGAAAATGCCCAGGGTACTGAGGACGTGCCCTGGACCAAAATGTCTCAACTAGGCCGGGAGCTGGGTATTCCTAGGGTAAGTGGGTACCTGCTGAGTCACTTGTTCGTCTTGGGTGCAGGGCCGGATTTACCTACTTGTGGGCCCCAGGCCAAACTCATCAGTGGGCCCCAAATATATAGAAATGTTTGCATGTTTCAATAATCAATATATATATATATATATATATATATATATATATATATATATATATATATATATATATATATATATATATATATATATATATATATATATATATATATATATATATATATATATATATATATATATATATATATATATATATATTTATACTTATCTAAAATGACTTACAAAAGGAATTACAATTTTCTAAAAGCTATTTGAACAAGTAATAATGCAGACTTCAAATTTTGGTCAACAGATTTATTAGTAAGATAAATTAGGAATGATTTTGAATAAATTTTGGGCCTCCAAAATCATGTAAGGCATAAGACTTACAATTTTGTAATTTTCGGCCCAAAAATAAATTTTGTTCAAAATCCCAGTATAGGTACTCCTGAACATGCCTACTTGGCCTATTGGTAAATCCGGCCCTGCTTGGGTGTCTGTGTTCGTCTGTGAGTGTCTGTGTTCGTTTTTGGGTGACTGTGTGCGTGTCTGTGTGGGTCTGTGGGTGTCTGTATGGTAAATCTATTGTGGTGTTTATCTATATACACCTGAAATCACCAACCATATACACACCTGTTTCTGTTAATTAATGTTTGCTTGTATGTCTGTACCAGTATGTCTTTGTATTTCATTCATTACAATATATCTATTTGGTTATCGGAGTTTCTCACAGGTAAATGGATGGAGATAATTAATTAAGAGTTATAAGGTAAGGAAAAATGACATCTAATCTGGAAAGAGAAATGAGGTGTCCTTGATCTCACGTTTTCACCTTGATGTATTTTTCTCGCTTTTATGCTACTGGGGTAAAACTTCATCCATAAACACTGGCAGAGGATAACACTTAAGTCATGTAAACACTGAGTTCTAATGTGGTTCTCAACATATACGTCATAATAATAATAATAATAATAATAATAATAATAATAATAATAATAATAAATATAAGATGACATTTTCCCAAGGCAATACTTATACAATATATTACGATATAGGTTGAGTTGACTGGCGAATAAATAGTACGACATCGTTGAAATAACTATTTGATGCTATTAAATTCACATCACCTGAAGATTAGGCTTCCACCCTATTTCACCTTCAGATGAAACACCTTAATGCTATATTTTTATTCAAGTAATAATTAATAAACTCAAAACTTGAAATGAAAAGTGATTTTTTATCAGTGGTGAAAATATTAAAAAAAAAACCTTCAGGCTACTATGACTGTGTGGGGAGGACCTTAGTGACGTCATGGTGTACACACGTCATCAGGGTGTGCCGCTGTGCTAACTCTTGTTTGTGTGAATGAACAGTGACAGACATCCGCTTTATAACCTGGCAAGGGGACAACGAGCCTATGTCAGAACCCGCACTTCACCACCAAGTAAAGCTACCGCTATGTTTAGACTATGAACAGCAAAATGAAAGCTATACTTATACTATAAAGTGCCAAATTAGTGCTATGCTTAGATTATGAATGATAAAGTCAGCACCGTGTTAAGACAGTGCAAGGTGAAATTAATGCTTTATTCAAACCATGATTGGTAACGTTACAGCTATGTTTACATAAGGGCAGGCAGAATATTCTCAGTATACACAGTACAGTACACTGCAAATGGGAGAATTAGCGCTGTGATGACACTGTCCTAGGAAGGTTATTATTAAAGTTTACAACCAAGACATTTTTGCTATCTGTAAAGTTACCTGTTTACTATATTTAACTATGGCTCTGGCAGTGAAAAGATAAATTTAGAAAAGGACGAGTCAAAGAGCTGCTGTGTTGAGCTACCTAAATTAGCGTAGAGTTTTGACTTAACGAATCGGAGATATATTTAGGCTGTGGCAAACAAACACAGAAAATAACATAAGTCAAGGAAAACAAGAACGATGAGTAGATGGCAATTTAAGGACATAAATCGATCACTATGTCATGGGTTTTTGTCCTGCTCGCCCCGGACACACGTGTGACCATCACTAACTAACACCACAGGTTTTCTCTGGGTACACCAGTTTCCTTCTGTACTAACGGTGGACAAAATGTTCATAACAAAGTAACAAAAACAGACCAATCGACCTAACGTCTAGCAAGCTGAAGTGCTAACATGATAAATAAAACTAACAGGCTGTTTAGACTGGCCCTTTGAGCTACTTATACGGGCTATTTAAACCATCCCATAAATACATTGATATTTACACTATGACAGCCAGAACACCGTGAACAACAAGCACAACGCCTTATTTAAACGATCATAGACAGTATGTTGTTTAAGCTGCATCAATTAAAAAAAAAAAGATAATCTACAGTTTTAAACAATATGAAGTAATTTCAGGAAAAGTTGTGGCCTTCCTTAACGAGAACTGACAACTCAACGAAATTATAACCACACTATTTATATTAATAGCGAATGATAATGCTCTCTGATATATCAAAACTTTCATTATTTTTCCAGAGTCTGCGTGTGTGGGTAATAATATTAATATATATATCACAGTGTTTTGCATGTTAGTCTTCGATGCTTTTAACATATGACTCATGATGCAGCGGGGAGGTGCAGCTGAGCCTAGTAAAGACCGCTGGGTTATCTTGATCTACTAAAACCTTTCGTTAAGTCTGACTCACTCAAAGCCTGCCCGAAGGATAGGACTGATATGAATAACATTTAGAACCAGAAGTGTGATTAACGACTTCACTAATAGCAAGAACAAAAAAAAAAAAGACAAAAATGAATTCCGATGTCAGTTTACGCCAGAAGTGACCCGAAAAGAAAGTCGATGAGCTGTACGAAAATCAATTTATTAATGTACGTCAACAAAGAATGTGCGTCAGTAGGTGTGGCTCTGAGATCTGCGGTTGTGTACGGAATCTTTTGCCACTGGTAATATAATAGTATAGCTTATCCACGCTTCCGAATTTCACGCGGGGAGATGCACTGCCCCTGGTGGTGGTGGTAGAGCATGTTGCATCTCTTAAATATGACGGGATATTAATAAACCAGCTGGGTGACTCAAGGAAATTAAGGCCGAGGGTTCTGAGTAATCGTACAGATCGTGAGGATTGTGGAGTATTTTTCCTGGGCGTCAGAAGGTGATTATTACAAGATTTTTGGCGGGAAAATTAATGCCGAAAGAGGAAATTTCATTGAAGTAAATAATCACACTCACAGTCGCTGCTCTCTACCGAGTGTCCATTCTGTCACTCCATCACCCTCTCTCGTTACTCCCTTACTGCTTCTCTCGGTCACCACCTAACTGTCACTCCCTCACTACATCTGTATATCTACCCTAGTGTACTGTATATACGCTCCCCTCCTCCACAGTCCCCGAGTCGCCTACTGAAGGTGTTGATCGTGTTCCTCACCAAGTAAAGAGGATCAGGGCCGAGTCTGAGACATGAATGTTTTCTCAACTAATAACGTGTAGATATTTTACTTGTTACAGCAATTAATGCTTAGAAGAATAGTAACACTACGACCATTACCTGGAATGATGATGATGATGATAATAATTATGATAATAACATTAATAGCAACAATAAAGTCACTAACAAAATAATTATAATAAAATAATATTAATTATACAATTACTTCTTAATGATGATAATAATAATAATAATAATAATAACAACACATGTCTTACAATAACAATAAATATAACACAAATAATTATAAATTGGCTAAAATAAAACTAAATGAATTACATAAAAGAAACACATATTACCTGAAGCTTGCCCCCCCCCCCTTCCCCAAAGATTAACCCACCTGGCGTTTACACACAGCGACGGTACCTTGAGGTGGGCGAACCTTCAGCTGGTCCCAAAATACTGTATAAAAAAGTAACCATTTATAATATTTAGTCTGTTAATCTGCATATAATCCCATATACAGTAGATAGAGCTAACACATTACTATAACAAAACACAAAGTCAACACAAGCTTAATCTTGGGCTGCCTGTATCTTAGAATTATTTAGAAGTTTAGTCTTTTGTATGAACTTATGTTTTAATCACCGGACATCTGCATTTCCAAACAAGAGCGACCTTTTTTGTAAATGATTTCTTTGTACCAAGATATGAGTTCCATCTCTTCCTAGGAATATTTAGGAGGAGGAGGAAGGACAAGAGGAGGAGGAGGAGGAGGGTGAAGCAAACCCGTAATATAAACACAGGCTCCTTGAGGTGTATTACACTTATAGCGACGACAATGTGGTGTATGCTAGTGTGAAACAGTATGTTACATCCACGACCTAAAACTAAACAGAGACTATAATATTTCTGCACGAGTTGAGTAATTCTAAACCTGTTCTTGACGCTTTTAACAGATGATAGTGATTACACAAAGAGCACACATTCCAGCTGATTTTACCTGAAGATTAACCACCCTCACGTTACCTGGAGAGCCACGGCTTCCCCACGTACGCCAACGGACTGCCGTGTAAATATCACTTACGTGTATTTCACAAACAAACATTTAAAAAAATCAAAATGTTTGGCAATATTTTCCGAGTTCATGACGTGACTGATGAAACGCGTGAAGACTGCCACCAGGACGATATACAACTGAGGGACGTTACCTCCCCCCAACCCTGGGTAACTTCGCCTGATTTTTTTCCATCAAAACACAGGTGACTCACAACAGGGTACCTCACCTATGCCCTCATTATAAACAGGGTAGAATCATAAATATTACATGCAGTGTGTCTACAGCACAGCAGAGGCCATACATGAGCAGTCACAGTGGCGGCGCCGGCGGGACAGAGTACGTTTGGGAAGGGAGGTCATGAACAGCGTGTGTGTGTGTGTGTGTACGCGCACAGCATATTTGGTAGTAATTTTGCCCGTCGTTGACAATCTACTCTTTATGTTCTAAAAAGCCACAGGAAGTCCCAGCCTGATACTTCCTTCAACTAGTCCATCAGATTCTCAAACAAGAGGGTTGTGTGCTTAACCGTATGCTTACCCCCCAGGAGCCGAATATGATGTAATCTAACATTAATCAGGCCAGTGTGTCGGGGTGGTGGGAGGCGGCGTGGAGAAGCCTTGGTGCTTGTGACTCACACACTAAGGGTGGCGCCCGAGGACACGTCTCCAGTTATGAGCTTCGACAGTGAATCAAAGGAACGTCTTTTGCCAGCGCATTTTGTGATGAGGTGTGAGGGTTGCGGTGGTGCCAGGTGTGTTGGCCGGGAGGGGAGAGTTGGCAGCGTGGTGCCTGGTACAGCGTTGCCAGGTGTGGTCAGGTGCGACGTGGCAGCGGGGGCGGGTATGTGGTGCCCCCGTCAGTGCTGTCTGGCGCCGCGCCACCGCCACACCGTCGCCACGCTTCTACAGTGACCAACCCGTCACACACACACTAGTGCCGCACCCCAGGCCGCTCCTCCGTCACCCAGTCTACCAGCGGAGGCGCCCTAACCCCTTGACCTGACCCCGGCGGTGCAGGGGGCGGAGCACCAACAAGGGGGGGCTGGCGCCACCACTTCATGGCGCCCGGCTCCCGTTTGCCCTGCCTTGCCTGCGCCCATGGCACTCATGTCCGCCATCAGCTCTGCTCTCAGCTCGCGTCTGCTGGTGTTGAGCTCGCAGGCGGGGCACTAGCGAGGGCGTGATGCGGTGGGTGGCGCCGCACGCCCTCGTCCACCGGAGAGGGCGGGCGTGGAGCCCACTACAGCCGCCCGCCCGTCAGTACGTCCCGGCCAAAGTTTCGTGAGGTGGGCGTGAAGGCAAGACCTGCCTGCTACCCTCACCCCTGCAGGAGCCAACACCTTCTGGGAGGAGTGACCCTTAAGGGTGACTCAGGACACAGGTGGCCCGCCATGGCCCCCCACACTGCCTTACCAACTCATGGCTTGTCTCGACATGACCAATATTGGCATCAAGTATCGTCGACACTCTTGATATTGTCCAAGTGATACATTGGTGTTACGCTTTACTGAGAAATATGAAAGTGTTTTTTAATATGAATTGGATTATGTCTAGTGTTTGTTGTGCCAAAATATTTTCATTCAAGTGAAAATTTTTGCAGATGAACTGTCTGCTCATTCGAATTTTCAGTGACACCATCGTTGTCCTCTGTGTGTGCTGGTGTTTTTCTCGTGACTAAAACAAGATTTGATAAGGTAGAACGCGGGGCGTGTTTGTGTACAGATCTTGCAATTTTTTTAACTTAATTAATTGCGATCTCTTGGTAGTCCAATAGTTTATAGTTTTGATAAAGTTTATAGCTTTGTGTGAACAACATTAATTTGTTAAAAAAATATTGTTTTGGTTTAAGAAGGACGAGCATTCCTGATTTTTTGAAACTAAAGGCGAGATACCAATTGGTGTTCTACAAGCCTTCGTTATTTTTACAAGAAGAGATACGCCGCTTCCTCGAGTACAGGGACGAGTCGAAGTCGTCCAATGGTTGAAGCCTCAAGTTGAGTCTTCTCCGTTTCCAAAGCTTCGACATAATAAACCTTCCCTGGATTCGGATTCTGAAATTTTGTCTCCTTGTGCTGCAACAACTAATTACTTCCTGGACTTCACTTCAAGACTTCCATCTTTCTCTCTGGGCTTTGAGACTTAAAAGCCTTCTGGACTTCTTGGGTTTACAAAGGCCGAAAAAAGACTTATTGGTTTCCAAGATTCAGTCGGTTGTTTTCGAGGCTGAATAATTCTTCAGAAAGAGGTCCATCTGCCTCAGAGGAGTACACTGTTGAGCCAACTTTGATCAGAAAAACGTGGAGGGAGGACGTCCGCCCCCACGATCAGAAACAGTAACAAGAGAAGCAGAAGCGGCGGTTGTGGCGGCAGCGGCGGGTAAGGGGCTGAGTCTCCTCCAGGGCGCCCGTCAAGATGATGTTCACTGGGGGCGTGGGCAAGAGGCGGAGTCAGTCCCAGAGCACCGCCCACAGGAGGCCCTCCCACGACCGCGCCAGACTCTCTTACCAAGAGGTAAGTCCTCTCTCACTTTGTAGGGTGACGAGTCTAAGGTTTAAGACGCCTTCATACCTGCGGGGGAGGGAGGAAGTTGAGGGCCTTGCTTTCTAGAGGTGGAGGGGGGCGGCTGTTGCTCGATCATGCTGTAAGGAAGGGGAGGTGGAGCTCCATCTGTAAGTGATGGATGAGGTTGAGGCTCTTCCCTGTTAGGGTTTGGGAGGAGGGAGAGGAGAAGGAGGGGGAGGAGGAGGAGGAGGGGGAAGAGGAGGATGAGGAGAAGGAGGAGGAGGAAGCGATCATACCTGCTAAGGATAAACATAACATCCGCCGACAATCACCACAAAGTTTAATTAATAACAACAACAACAAAATGGAGCCTTACGCGAGAATAATGTAACCAGAACAACAGATAGATTATATTGTCATGTCATCTGAAGAGGAATATGGGCAGTTGAGGGGGAAGAGCTGAGTGAAGAGGTGACGTGTAATAGAAACAATCAACAATGGCGTATTCCCGTCCACGTGACACAACACAGGTGACAGGAGTAATGTTTCTTATTGTTTTGTATTTTATCGCTTTTAGTGTTTTATATATTCCGATGCTGAGGGGGAGGGAGGAGGAGGGTTATGACCTTTGGGGGGATAGAGGTGAGGGCTATGACGTTGAGGGGGGATGAGTGATATGACGTTGAGGGGGCAGGGAGGGGTGAGGGTTGTGACGCTGAGGGGGCAGGGAGGGGTGAGGGCTATGGCATTGAGGGGGCAGGGAGGGTGATGGCTATGACGTTGAGGGGGGAAGGATAAGGGCCGTGATACTGAAAGGGGGGAGGGAGGAGTGAGGGCCACCACGTACAGTATAGAGGTAGCGATTGACCAACACAACCTAACTTCCACACCCTAGATTGTCACACACATTCGTACGTGATTATTTTCCTCCTAAATATCATGCGATGAATAACTACCTCGGTTAAGTGTTAAGTTGTACGGCAAAACGTTAGTTGCTGAAGATGGTACAGTGAGACTCAACAGTAGCTAAATGGATTCTCTCCCTACTAGTTACTGTTTGGTGCAAACTTCCGAAAAGAAAAGTTCAAAATGAGTATTTCCTTTATGTCTCTGTTGTTGACAATGTAGCGCAAAACAGTCCTAGTGGTAAAAAGATAAAGCTAACCTAACCTAACATTGTATCCTCCAATAATGAACATTTCCACATCTCTGAATTAATGGACACAATATAATACGCTATACTATTGAGCGTTCTTGTTGAGTCTTGTAAAGAAAATAACACAATTAGGAAGTTTCCTCAGAGTCGTCAGTCTCTATGATAATCCTAACTACTATAAATCAGACAACAACTATTGCTGTACATTATATTTTCATTAGCAATCAGCTGTTTCCTTAACTTCTCTTCAAAAGTTACTCGTTTATATTTTTGTTTTGTGTATTATTATCGTGTCAGGTAACTTTTCACGCTAACTGGACCTATAGCTATACATGTACACTGACGCCCAAAAATATCTTTATGGAAGGTTTCGAAGATTTTCAAAATGAACCCCGCTACTCCTGTTGTCAAAATCCTTCCTCTGTTGCGTCATATTTTCTCACACAAAATCGTAAAGATATGTGAAGTACTTGGGTTACTTAAGCTACGATGCAAAGCTGGCAGCCGAAATCATATCGAAATTGCTAAGGTTCACTCTTTATATTTGCTATCCCTCAAATATCAAAACATACATAACTAACACTCATCTACGTTGTGAGTTAAAGACGGAGGTGAAAATCATGTCTTCAATACACTGCTAATCAACCATCAATAACCAATAGGCGTTTTCTTGTGCCAAATTAAGGTGGACAAAGTTTACCCTATAGTTCACTGAGGATCGGGAAGTAGATCGTAGAGTCTTACGAGTAAAGAGTGGGGCGTCGTGTTTACCTCGGCGCTGCGGGGGGGAGGGAGACGGAAGCACCGAGGAACACTTAGTGATGCACGGCCTTACCTTCCTTGAACACTTGGCAATATTGGACATGTACTTAAGTGTAATATATATATCATTAGTTTATATCTAATAACGCTGTTTTTTATCACATATATTGAAAAAAAATATGAAAATAAATAAAAATTCCAATCTCCTTCACTTCACGAGTCTCAAGTACTCACATGTTGGATACTGCCGAGTGTCTAAGGAATTTTGTCCGCAACTGTACAGGATAATGCGTCACAGTAATGTCCATTGATCAGGAGGAGATTTTTATATATCTTGTGCTTTTTCTTGTATCTGTACGTTTGAATTGTTAAAATAACAATGAATAAAAGGTAGCCATCTTTCCTTATTATCTGAAAACATGGCTGATGAGAAATTAAAGTTGCCTTAGATATATTTTGAACAAATTCTTGGTAACAATGTCTATTTTTTTCTTCTCAGACACTGATGTTGATAAAAATAATTGTTTTTATGAATCACCTGAAGATTAGACACCCAAGCTTTATCTCACCTGATGATTCAACACCCTAACGCTACCTGGGGAGTTAGGTGAAGTTTGGTTAGGTTAGGCCAGGTTTGGTGTAATTAGCGTTATGGAGCTTAGACATCAGGTGAAAAATAAGCTGGGGTGCCTAATCATCAGGTTATCCCTTAATTTCTACACAAATACAAACAACCAAATTGAATATGTCAACAGTATTACCACATTAAATAACACTTCGGTTAATCACTTCATTAGGCCTAAGCTTTTTATCAAACTGAATGAATTAGCCTAAAAATATACATTAACCCTATAGTGAGTCTTAATCACCATATTACTTTATTATTATTGTGTAGTTCACTTTCTATAATGCTTCTATTATTTCTGATCTTGTCTGTATTTATACTAATGTTATATTAAGCTGTAATGTCGTATCCAATTCGCCATTTATATTTATTGTTTTATACAGGGTGTCTCAGAAAAAATGTATACAGACTTCCTGACAACCTTGTAGGAGGCCTGACACATTAACAAGTGATGACAGTGTTGGTGTGATACAATCATTCACGCGATCTCCAGCGAAATCTGTCAGGAAGTGTGTATACATTTTACTGAGACATGGTCCACGGGTCACGGTCTATAATCTTCATTGTTTACACAGAGCGACGTGGAGCCCAGCGTCAGGGACAGGCGAGAGGTGGGTTAATGTTGTCTTGAGCTAAAGACGCCCTGGAATATTTCTGTACAATATTGTCACTTAATGTTATTAATGAAGGACACAGGTATGTTTGAAGGTACAGATACAAGTGCAGGTTAATAAATTTTCAAACGGAAATAGAACAAAAGCAATACTCAAGATCAATGAACAGTATTGTACTAAAACATCTCGTACACACACAGAGGATCACACTGACACTGTTCATACGGGCACGCGCACACACACACACACACACACACACACACACACACACACACACACACACACAGAAGATAGGAAAAATTATCTCAATTATAAAATAGGTCTTTTAGGAACATATCATCCTCTTGAGCACCGAGTCTGGCTTTTAGAGTTTCATATCCCTGTAAACTAATACACAGGTCTGAGGTCACACATAACTAGTGTTACATAGAGAGACATAAACAAATCTCCCTTAACACGTCTGAGACTGGGAGCAGTTGGAACGACTCTCCGAACTACTTTATTTACCCACAGATGTCGTTGTGGTGTTTCATGTAGCTTTGGTGCAGTTTCGAACAGGAGGGTAAAGGATTTTTTTTCCCCGTGACTGATACATATCTAACAGTTTAAGTCACGTTACATTACGTAGCGAAAGAAAATTATATAATAAAAAGTTACTTAAGAAAGAGAATTGGAAACCATCTTAGATCAGTACACAAGTAAACACATGTATTAAGTATATTTTATCACTGTGGTGGAGATCTGAAGGATTTAGCAGCTGGAGTAGAGGGGTATGTACAGTACAAAAAGTCCTCTAACATTAGTGTGTATAGAATCTTTAAGCAAAGTCCACACCTACATAAACGCTAATGTGTACTGTACAGTCACCCACAATGGTCATGGGCCATAATCTCGGGGTTCAAGGGAGACGACAGGACTTCTCTCAGTGACTCTATCTCTATACGTTCTTAAATATTCTCATCTTCAAGGCGAAGGAAAATGTGACAGCGGTGAAGAGCTGTGGTCTGTATAGAAGATGATGGGATTACATGTACAGGGTGATCGAAAAGTTCACTACGCACCTGTAATTATTAACAATATAGTTGTCCCTTGTTATACCTACATCGTAATAAGTTTATTACAATGTAGGTATAAGAAGGAACAACTACAGGTGTACAGTGACTTTTCGATCACACTGTATATGTTTGGAATGTACTGTACTACACAAGGTAGGGTAAGGTCCGGGCACTGAGGTTATGGTGTGGTGTTAGACCTACAGTAAGTCTTCTCCCACTCTGCCGCCGCTGGAAGTAAACATAAATTTATAAAACAAATATACGAGATACGCATTATTCCATGGCGTCTTTACAGAGACTTACTTACTTACTTGCAGTTATGATTAATATGTCTTGCTGTATATAAGGAGCCCACTTCAGTGACAGTGAGGCCAGTTTTTATTTAATAATTAATCCAACTGTTTAGGACACAGTAGCACAACAGCGTGAGCATGATCTATCTCTCTTTATATATATCTACATCTATAACATTTTGTCATATTCTACCACGTTTCTACAGTTGAGAGCAGCGTCTTAGGTAAGGGTCAGAGGGCTGTAAGTTACGTTGTGTGTTGAGGTTTGATGCCTGAGGGTTACGAGCCGGGTCAAGACACAATGTTTATGTTAAGTACAAATAAATTAAACATATGGCAAATGTTGGTGTACATATTAACTTATGGAAACGTGTTAATGAGTGTTGAGGGGTTGATCATCTGAGGCGCCGGTGGCTGTGGTGGTGATGCCTGAAGAAGTACCGATTACTGCCACACACGGCCATAAAGGTAGTAGTTTATTGGTTATTTCAGTCTAGGTTTGGTTGGCTCGTGTCTTCCACTTAAAAAAAAAAAATCGTTTAGTGGTCAAGTTGATGGTCCTTCCCTAACACATAACTTTCCTGCTCACTATCACACGCCGACCATTGACTACCTTACATGTACCTTCCTCAGCGATTCTAATTAGAGGTGTGTGTGTGTGTGTGTGTGTGTGTGTGTGTGTGTGTGTGTGTGTGTGCGTGTGCGTGTGTGTGTGTGTGGACTATATAATCGTCGTGTGCACATGTTCCCACCAGTTTAAATCCCAGTTTTACTCATTTCGAATTCCATCTCTTAACAAAATGACTTCCTCTGCATACTAGCCATTCATATGATGTAAAATATGTAAATAATACTAATTTAAATAATCCTAAAAAAAAAAAAGAGAGAAACGAATTACGACACAGCGATGACAATAGAAAGTAGAAATCGTTTCCCTAAATTCTCTTAGTCACTTTACTTTACCTCAGCTTCATTGTAGAGTAGCAAGATTTACCTATAGCTTTAACCCCTACGACGCATCAATCACCAGCTGGAGTAAACGCTGTATTTGGTAATGGTGAAAGAAAGAATTACAACGTCATGGGGGTTTAACAATGTGATTTCCTGCCAAGACGATTACAGGGTTTTTTTATTGCACCTTGCCATATCGTGACAGATATCGCTACCACCATCTGGCAAGTGAGGATGACTATTCGACCACATTGTGCTCGTAAACAAAACCCTGAACCCCTCCTTCCCTCCCCTCCCCCCCTTCCCTTCCCTTCCCTCCCCCCTCCTTCCCTTCGCTCCCCCCTTCCCCAAGCTGGCAAGATGGTTTAACCTCCT
>NW_024741189.1:12598865-12603197 GCF_018991925.1 Homarus americanus
ATTGTAATCTCTCAGCTTGTCCTCATACCTCTCACTGTATTGCCTCAGCTTGTCCTCACACCTCTCACTGTATCTCTCAGCTTGTCCCTCACACCTCCTCTCATTGTTTCTCTCAGCTTGTCCTCACACCTCTAACTGTATTGTTCAGCTTGTCCTCACACCTCTCATTGTATCTCCTCAGCTTGTCCTCACACCTCCTCATTGTATCTCTCAGCTTGTCCTCACACCTCTAACTGTATTGTTCAGCTTGTCCTCACACCTCTCATTGTATCTCAGCTTGTCCTCACACCTCTAACTGTATTGTTCAGCTTTGTCCTCACACCTCTCATTGTATCTCTCAGCTTGTCCTCACACCTCTAACTGCATTGTTCAGCTTGTCCCTCACACCTCCTCATTGTATCTCTCAGCTTGTCCTCACACCTCTCATTGTATCTCAGCTTGTCCTCACACCTCTAACTGTATTGTTCAGCTTGTCCCTCACACCCTCTCATTGTATCTCTCAGCTTGTCCTCACACCCCTCTAACTGTATTGTTCAGCTTGTCCTCACACATCTCATTGTACTTCCCCAGCTTGTCCTCACACCTCTAACTGTATTGCCTCAGCTTGTCCTCACACCTCTAACTGTATTGTTCAGCCAACTCTCACACCTCTAACTGTATTGTTCAGCTTGTCCTCACACCTCTAACTGTATTGTTCAGCTTGTCCTCACACCTCCTCATTGTATCTCCCCAGCTTGTCCCCTCACACCTCCTCATTGTATCTCAGCTTGTCCTCACACCTCTCAGCCTTGTATCTCTCAGCTTGTCCTCACACCTCTCATTGTATCTCTTTGCTTGTCCTCACACTCTAACTGTATTGTTCAGCTTTGTCCTCACACCTCTCATTGTATCTCTCAGCTTGTCCTCTCACATCTCTAACTGTATTGTTCAGCTTGTCCTCACACCTCTCATTGTATCTCTCAGCTTGTCCTCACACTCTCATTGTATTCTCTCAGCTTGTCCTCACACCTCTAACTGTATTGTTCAACTTTTAGTCTCCTCACACCTCCTCATTGTATCTCTCAGCTTGTCCTCACACCTCTAACTGTGTATTGCTCAGCTTGTCCTCACACCTTCCTCATTGTATCTCTCAGCTTGTCCTCACACCTCTAACTGTATTGTTCAGCTTGTCCTCACACCTCTCATTGTATCTCTCAGCTTGTCCTCACACCTCTCATTGTATCTCTCAGCTTGTCCTCATACCTCTCATTGTATCTCTCAGCTTGTCCTCACACCTCTAACTGTATTGTTCAGCTTGTCCTCACACCTCTCATTGTATCTCTCAGCTTGTCCTCATACCTCTCACTGTATTGCTCAGCTTGTCCTCACACCTCTCACTGTAGCCCCTCTTCAGCTTGTCCTCACACCTCTCATTGTTTCTCCCCAGCTTGTCCTCACACCTCTAACTGTATTGTCTTGCTAGCTTGGTCCTCACCCTCTCATTGTATCTCTCAGCTTGTCCCTCACACCCCTCATTGTATCTCTCAGCTTGTCCTCACACACCTCTAACTGTATTGTTCAGCTTGTCCTCACACCTCTCATTGTATCTCAGCTTGTCCTCACACCTCTAACTGTGTATTGTCTTCAGCTTGTCCTCACACCTCTCATTGTATCTCCCAGCTTGTCCTCACACCTCTCATTGTATCTCTCTCAGCTTGTCCTCATACCTCTCATTGTATCTCAGCTTGTCCTCACACCCTAACTGTGTATTGTTCAGCTTGTCCTCACACCTCTCATTGTATCTCTCAGCCTCTTGTCCTCATACCTCTCACTGTATTGCTCAGCTTGTCCCTCACACCTCTCACTGTATCTCTCAGCTTGTCCACACCTCTCATTGTTTCCTTCCCCAGCTTGTCCTCACACCTCAACTGTATTGTTCAGCTTGTCCTCACACCTCTCATTGTATCTCAGCTTGTCCTCCTCACACCTCATTGTATCTCTCAGCTTGTCCTCACACCTCTAACTGTATTGTTCAGCTTGTCCTCACACCTCTCCTCATTGTATCTCTCAGCTTGTCCTCACACCTCTAACTGTATTGTTCAGCTTGTCCTCACACCTCTCACATTGTATCTCTCAGCTTGTCCTCACACCTCTAACTGTATTGTTCAGCTTGTCCCTCACACCTCTCATTGTATCTCAGCTTGTCCCTCACACCTCTCATTGTATCTCTCAGCTTGTCCCTCACACCTCTAACTGTATTGTTCAGCTTGTCCTCACACCTCCTCATTGTATCTCTCAGCTTGTCCTCACACCTCTAACTGTATTGTTCAGCTTGTCCTCACACAATCTCATTGTATCTCTCAGCTTGTCCTCACACCTCTAACTGTATTGTTCAGCTTGTCCTCACACCTCTAACTGTATTGTTCAGCTTGTCCTCACACCTCTAACTGTATTGTTCAGCTTGTCCTCACACCTCTCATTGTATCTCTCAGCTTGTCCTCACACCTCTCATTGTATCTCTCAGCTTGTCCTCACACCTCCTCATTGTATCTCTCAGCTTGTCCTCACACACCTCTCATTGTATCTCTTTGCTTGTCCTCACACCTCTAACTGTATTGTTCAGCTTGTCCTCACACCTCCTTGTATCTCTCAGCTTGTCCTCACATCTCTAACTGTATTGTTCAGCTTGTCCTCACACCTCTCTATTGTATCTCTCAGCTTGTCCCCTCACACCTCTCATTGTATTCCCCAGCTTGTCCTCACACCTCTAACTGTATTGTTCAACTTGTCCTCACACCTCTCATTGTATCTCTCAGCTTGTCCTCACACCTCTAACTGTATTGTTCAGCTTGTCCTCACACCTCTCATTGTATCTCTCAGCTTGTCCTCACACCTCTAACTGTATTGTTCAGCTTGTCCTCACACCTCTCTCATTGTATCTCAGCTTGTCCTCACACCTCTCATTGTATTTCCTCAGTTTAACTCTCACACCTCTAACTGTATTGTCTTCAGCTTGTCCTCACACCTCCTCATTGTATCTCTCAGCTTGTCCTCACACCTCTAACTGTATTTTTCAGTTTGTCCTCACACCTCTCATTGTATCTCTCAGCTTGTCCTCATACCTCTCACTGTATTGCTCAGCTTGTCTTCACACACCTCTCTCATTGTATCTCTCAGCTTGTCCTCATACCTCTCACTGTATTGTTCAGCTTGTCCCCACACCTCTCATTGTATCTCCCAGCTAGTCCTCACACCTCTCACTGTATTGCTCAGCTTGTCTTCACACCTCCTCATTGTATCTCTCAGCTTGTCCTCACACCTCTCATTGTATCTCTCAGCTTGTCCCTCTCACACCCCCATTGTATCTCTCAGCTTGTCCTCACACCTCTAACTGTATTGTTCAGCTTGTCCTCACACCTCTCATTGTATCTCAGCTTGTCCCTCACACCTCTAACTGTGGTTGCTCAGCTTGTCCCTCACACCTCTCATTGTATCTCCCTGTAGCTTGTCCTCACACCTCTCATTGTATCTCTCAGCTTGTCCTCTCACACCTCTAACTGTATTGTTCAGCTTGTCCTCACACCCCTCATTGTATCTCTCAGCTTGTCCTCACACCCTAACTGTGTTTTCAGTTTGTCCTCACACCTCTCTATTGTATCTCTCAGCTTGTCCTCATACCTCTCACTGTATTGCTCAGCTTGTCTTCACACCTCTCATTGTATCTCTCAGCTTGTCCTCATACCTCCTTACAATTGTATTGTTCAGCTTGTCCCCACACCTCTCATTGTATCTCCCTTGTCCTCACACCTCTCACTGTATTACTCAGCTTGTCTTCACACCTCTCATTGTATCTCTCAGTTTGTCCTCACACCTCTAACTGTATTTTTCAGTTTGTCCTCATTAATCTCCTCATTGTGGCCCCCAGCTTGTCCTCATACCTCACTGTATTGCTCAGCTTGTCTCACACCTCTCATTGTATCTCCCAGCTTGTCCTCATACCTCTCACCGTATTGTTCAGTTTGTCCCTCACACCTCTCATTGTATCTCTCAGCTTGTCCTCATACCTCTCACTGTATTGCTCAGCTTGTCTTCACACCTCTCATTGTAACCCCCTCAGCTTGTCCTCACACCTCTAACTGTATTGTTCAGCTTGTCCCCTCACACCTCTCATTGTATCTCTCTCAGCTTGTCCTCATACTCTCACTGTATTGTCAGCTTGTCCTCACACCTCTCATTGTATCTCAGCTTCTGTCCTCATACCTTCACTGTATTGCTCAGCTTGTCCTCATTAATTCCTCTCATATTGTATCTCTCAGCTTGTCCTCATACCTCTCACTGTATTGCTCAGCTTGT
>NW_024741189.1:12603297-12690812 GCF_018991925.1 Homarus americanus
AAAATCCATTTTTTGGCCGAAAATGACAAAAATTGTAAGTCTAAATGTAGAGAAGCCCAAACTAAAATGCAATTATTTAAAACTTTAAGTAGTCTGTATTATCCATTCCGAGACTTCCTCACCTTCACCCGCCATTCTTAGAGTAAATACCTTTATAAAAAAATATCAGGATTATATAGGTGACAAACTGACAATGTTCTGTTATATGAAGGTGATATTATTACAGGTAAGGTGAGCAAGACAACACCTTCTGTGACCGGGTTCTCTGTGATAGTTGTTTCACTAACTTGCATTACAGAATCAGGTGACGTCAATATTTCTAATTTTTATGCAAATTCGTTGCTCACGCTATTAAAGGTAAAGTTTAAGAGAATAAAATATTGATTATAAAAGGTAATATACTCACCTCTTCCTTCACCCTGTCAGCGGTGTATCCCTGCAGGAAGATGATCACCATATAAGATGTAGTCATTATGATGTGTGTCACCAGGTAAGGCCAGGACAGCTCTTGTTGAGTTATGATAAGGAGGACCATCACGCTTGCCATGTAGAGGCCGTTGGCGTTGCTGGCCAGGAGGGACAACGACACAACTTTTGCTATGTCCCTATAGAGCTGCCGCAGCTTCACACATCTGTCGTAAATCTCTACCAAAACATCATCGGTATTGACGTTATTCAGTGTCACGCCAGATGACTCTGTTAACTCCTCTTTAGTAAGATATAACTGCAACACTTTGTTGTTTGCAGACATCTGCTGGCGGATTATCAAGCCAAGACTCAAGTAGGCGAGTGCAGGGAAAATCATGGCAATCTCCGTAAAAATAAAAGTTAAAGAAAAAACCCAGAGAGCCCATTCACCTGGAAAAATACGGAAGTATAATGGTAACACGTATGTAATGTACACGGCCGGGGACAGTAGAAGGAAGACGTGGAGTCTGAGTTGAGGAGCGAGGCCGGGTAAGGGAGGCAGGGAGTGAAGGCGCTGGCTGCAGGACAGGAAGAGGCCGCGATGGGACCACATGCCGAGGCATATCAACAATACAGCAAGTGTCCGCATTACACAAAACGACTCTTCTATAACAGTGTAGACATTAGTGCTGGCTTTCACATAATTACTGCTCATGACGTACACTGTAAAGGGGAATTATACAGCACTGAAACTACTCATTGTTTATTATATATCAAAATTTGTTTTCAGTAAATGACAATACAATAACAAACAAGTGAATCATGTTGATTGTTTTTAATGGTTCTTACCAGGCAATATTCTACCTGTCCATCACCTGAGGACATGGAGTTAATTACGGAAAGTGATACAAAAAAATAATTATTAATCCTAAAGAAAGAAAAATTAACAGTAGAGAAATTTATAATACGACAAATAACATTGAAATAACTAAGAGATTTATAATAGGATAAACAACATTTCTAAAGCCCTGACCCCATAAAGTAACATGTTATAAGATGATGGTTTGTGTGAGACGTGTTAGTACTATACATTGACGTCGTCGAGTTATGTGGTTAAGATAAAATATTGCCGTGATGCTTAAAAGTCCTGTATTTGTACGGTTTTCAAGTTATAATTTATTTGTTTGTTAATTTTGTGTGTGTGTGTGTGTGTGTTAGATCCAAAGATATGTATACCGGTATAATAGTTTACGCTTCTTAAAAGACCTTTGGATTTCAGCGACTTACCAGCATGGAGGATGAAGAAGGCAACCATGGCAAAGGTAGTGAGGACAGCCATGAACGAGGCCAGAACCTTCTTGGTGGTGGACCAGAGTGATCTGGAGTCTCCCCCCGGCAGGAGTCCCAACAGGATGGCCACCCACACCACCATCTCCACCACCACCCGTCGCCACCCACCATCACTACAGTTCACCTCCCACACCTTCGTCTTCCTCCTGCTTGTAGAATTAAAGCAGGATGGTTAATTGTCAAGTAAATTGTATTGGATTCCTTCAGCTTGGAGTGACAGGTGAGTTCTTAGTTGAATGAAAAGTTGTATGATTTTGCTATAGAAATACCCTGCACAAACATGGTGACAATTAATGTTTTGCTAACAGTGTGAAAGGTCAATTAGGCCTGAATGCCCGTTGGGGAGAGTGTAGGTGTACTACACCGTATAATTAACCTCCGATACACAAGGAAGCAGTGTAGCCAACACTACACACGACCATCTTTCCCTTCCCCAAAATGTAAGATTACGTACCCATTCACAGCTTGGTGAACTGGGGGTGCGCTAGGTTCAAACCACTAACCCTTAGAACGGAAAGCGAGTGCTGTATCCACTCGGCCACAGGACCTCATATTATATAGTATAGAAGGATAGTTATAGCTTAGGTCTTGGTTCCTAACTATACGCTGTTCACCATTTAAATATTTAATGAAGCTACAAGGCCCAATCATCTCCACTACCCCTTAGTTAATGCGCATGATTAAAATTAGTATAAGAAGGAAATATTACAAACGTGATAACTCAGTAAACACAGAACAAAGCAATACTATGTAAATTTTGCCTACAGTTAAGTCGATCGTAATCTATCATGAAAAATCTATCTCTATAATTCACCGTCCGTCACATAATGAGTATTAAGATATTCTGTGACTTAACTTCTCCAGGTGACGCTTGAAGATCTTACGAGTGTAGTATATATGCCACTATTGGCTATGCACACAGTAAACAGAGAGAGTGAAACAGGTGTGGCACTAAAAGTAAAGTAATGTCTTCACTTACCTTACCAGTCTTGATACACTCTGACCCATATTGAAAGACTCCAGAGATGAAGCTCCAGGCGTGGCTGTTCTTTCCCTTACTGTGTTCTCTCTGTTGTGTGTGACGAGGAATTCTGAGTCCATGATCGTGAAGCTTTATGTTCTCTCGCTTGTACAGTAACTCTATGATCTGCTGCTGGTAACACTATAGTCTGCTGCTGGTAACACTATAGTCTGCTGCTGGTAACACTATAGTCTGCTGCTGGTAACACGATTGCCTGCTACCGTCACGATAATAGTCCCATAACTTAGTGAAGATGCAACCGTATTAACCACCAAAGATGACGATGTGGCTGACTCCTCCTCTCTACGCCCGTGGCACGGTGAGTCAACTTACTAGTAACAACACTTCACCTTCGCCAAAATCGATAGAGTCAACAGACGTCACTAATGCTGATAAGTGACTTCGATCATTCTTACCTCCGTGGCGGCCATTAACTTGATGAGGAAAGGCATTATTGTTGTGTTTTTTTTCAGTTAGTGTATTTTGATGTCTTGAGATACCTGGAGTCTTGTATTTTTTTTTTTTTGTTACGTGTTGTTAGTTTGTATGTGTTTGTTTATTATCATATGCATTTGTTTCATATACAGTATATCGTCTCTCTTATTTTTACTCGGCACATACACGGAGCATAAACAAAAAAGCATCATACGTTTTCAGTTTACTCAACGTATCCAAAAGTTTGATGACAGGTGAGAGTTTGTTGTTACTTTTGGTTTGAAGAAATCGGTTCAACGCAGTAGATTTATTGCCTCACAGACGTCGGTGTGTGTGTGTGTGTGTGTGTGTGTGTGTGTGTGTGTGTGTGTGTGTGTGTCTACATAACTAAGACTCCCAGACTGCGGATTCCTCTCACTTCGTTTGTAAATATTCTCCAATATATCTTCATTTATGTTTTTATAACCTGGAAAAAAATACACACAGTAAAGAATTGTGTAAACCTTAATCGTTATTCTTTCTCCTAAATGGGAGTAAAAAAAAAAATCTATTTCATTATTCTCAAACCCATTAGTTAAATTTATCTCCTTAAAGTCGATTTTTTCCTGAGCACCAAGAAGACGATACACCTGGTTATGGCGTCTGTAAGAAAACTAATTATATTTTCTTTTAGTTGATAGAAATAGCAACAGGTAACCACGTAACATTACCCAATAGCACCACCACACCTGTTTCTCCCCTCAACTTTTCAGCTATTAGTTCCACCGGGCTTGAGTGTCACCATGACTTTATTGCAGTTGATTTACTGTCGTTCTTAAGGTTCAGAGGTCACTATTCACAACAGCATTACAGACCCCCTGTATGAGTCTTTTATTTGCCTCTACGATAGCGTGCAGACATTAGTAAACACTCGATAAACACTCAAGTTAAAGGCTACTGGAAGCGAAATATTACTCTGTATATGCGAGGTGAACTTCATTGATCCTTCTGCAGTGTTCCGATGTTGAGTTACCTGCGTCATGGACTCGAAGACTTCCCGAGTTATTTGTTCATTCAGTATCATAGAGAGAAGGTGTGGTGAAAGTTGTATGTACGTATCACCTTCCTTCGTACCCTCTTCAGCTATCGCACGTACAGAGATGATTGCCTTCACTGATAACAGGTACAGTAGTAAACTCATTACGATCAAAGAATTCTTGTAGGTTTTATTTTGAAATATTTGTCTCATGTTTAAGGCATTTGATGCTACTCGAGACTCGGATCTGTAGACCATCAAGACATCCAAAAAGTCCATTAGTGGCTGGTTATAGTCAATGAAACAATTTATAAGGTTTTATCTTTATTCACTTACACAAATCTTATCCTTCGTATATGGGAAACACTACAGACCTAACAAAGAACATTGTTTGCTTACCATACAAGGTGCAGGTAAGACCTTGTATACTGAGAGCATAATATTCAGTCGGCATATACTCCAGGTGTGTCAAGCATCAAGATTATGTATTATTACCTGCAATATAGTGCCGGTACACATGTACGTTCCTTATGGCAACAGCCGCTGTGTTTCGTATAAGTGAACTCCTTATATTGCTGTGCTGAATAAAATCGTCTGGTGTTAGGAAAATTAAATAACATAAGTGACATCCCCGTAAGGTAGGAGTTTAAAACTGTTTTTTGTGTTGTATCCCTTACGTAACACCCAACATTATGCATAAAGTAACAACGTCTAGAATAAAGTAACATAACGTCTAGCATAAAGTCGCATAACTTCTAGAAACATGTATGACGTTATGTGATGAGCATCTTGTGATAATTTCTAGTTTGTATTGTGTATTTTCAGGTCGCCTCAGCTACAGGATAAAGGTGGTGGACGGGAGAGCGTTGGAGGTATGGGTAGGATGTGGATGGTGTCCTGGCTGCAGTGGTTGACCGTCCTCCTGGGTCTCCTTCCTCTGGGTAGCTGCGGTGGACAGTGGACGCTCCACAAGACTCTGCTGGCACTTGTTACTGCTACTCTTAGTCTCGTCCTTACTTGTGTATTCTTAATTGTCTATGTTCGTAAGTACTGTCCACATTTTATTTATTTTTTTAAACTTTATAAAACTATGTGTGTATTATAATTAGGAGTAACGCATGCACGCAAGCACACAAGTACGCACTTCCGTTTTTACGTTTCCAGGGGAACAGACACAAGATTGATTTATTCCCCAAAATATGTAATTGCACACAAGCGCTTGGGACGTGTGTGACTCCTTTCCAACATTATACAATAGTTACTTGCACCTGTTAGGCTTACATGTACCTTCTTGTTATTGGTTTACGTGTGTGTAAGGAATTAGTGGGTGAAGTATGGTGTGGCAGCGCTGAGGAGTAACATACTGTTGGAATTTGAGTGTGTCACTACTAGAATATTATGGATCAGGGTGAAGATAAGGAGTGAGCGATAAGGTAGTGTTAGTCTTGACGTATAGTACCAGAATAGGAGTGAACTTATGGAAGACAAATCAGAGTGTGATAGATATGGGAGGTTTAAATGCGGCAGTAACAGGGAAATGAATGGAAATGTGGGTAAAAAAATATAAAAAGTCTGAAGCAAAATAAAATTGGGGAGGGTGATTTATTTATCTGTATATCTGCACTGCCTCCTGTATTTACAGTTGTGGACAAAAAGACTTAGGCGGTGAGGGAGGTGGTGTATGGAAGGCCAAGGGGTGTATGGTGAAGTCTTAGCACCATAGCATAGGGTTTGGCGGTGAAAAATCCCCTCAATCAATCAACTTTTACGGTGTTTTTTGTGGTTGTTTTGGTGTATTGAGTTACAGCATATTGTGTTTAGTGAACGTTACCCCGGGTGCAAAGTCTCCATCTACACCACCTCGCTCCTTCTCTGCCTGCCTGCTGAAGTCTTTTTTTTTCCATAACTATAGATTGTTTGCACATCTTCACTGTCTGTATACGTTGTATATCTGAGCCATGTATGTACAGTATAGTGTTTGTATATATCATGGAGAGTTATGTAAACAAAAAACACATCTACTATTTTTCTATTGCTCAAGACATATCGAAGTTGCCCTAGATTTATGGGACCTTTTTATTTACCAACAGCTCCATTGATGCTGCAGAATATCTTCGATGTTCCCTTGTTCTTCATGGTGTGCAGCGGTGGGTATCATCTCTTCACGCACTCGATCCCCGTTGTTATAATCATCGTCCTCTGGGTGAAGGGCCGACGTCTCTCTACATTACTTCAGTCTTTGAAGAACCTCACACAGCTAAAGGATTGCAAAATGAAGCCTCTGCCGTATCTCTTCAAAGTATCCATCATTATTCTGCTTGTTGTGCAAGAGGTTCTTACCCGAACGTCATGGTACAGGGGATTATGGGACACACAGTTTACCTTCGCTTATTGTAGTATCCCTTACGCCTTGTTTTGCATGCCGCTGGTTGTGTCCTTTTCCATGATTCTCTACGTGACTGCTGGCCATATCCTCCAAAGAGTTTTGAGTCACAACAACGATATCCTGAAGAGTTTGTTGTCACGCCACACGATGCTAGATGAGAGCTACATGTCTCCCATGCAAAGAATCCGTAAGACCCGCCAGCAGTATATAGAACTGAGACAGATTCACCAGGACTTGTCCGACATTTTGTCACTGCCTATGTTTCTCGCCAATATGGAAAAGTTCCTTTGGAGCATCGTGTTAGCTGCATTCCTCATCGTTTACCCCAAAAACTTCACTAAGTTTGAATACTATTTGTCCGTCACCGTCTTCTCCACCTACGTCGCTGCCATCTACGTCCAAGGATACGTAGCTGACGTCCTACGAGAGGAGGTAAGTATTAGAGATTGCCTTACTGACTGAATGACTGTAGCTTCAGATAAAGCTTGACTTTCATTGTTCTAAAAATAATTCCATGATATTAGCTAAAGTTCATAACTCTTGTCTTGTTAACATACAAGGAACAAAATTTTAAATAATCACTTATAGATAAGCCATATGCAGTTTTCTCCCTAAAGCAATCATTAAGTCACTCCTAACCTATAACTTTACATTACAACTACAAATCCTAACCAATATCCGAAACCTTCTCGCAACACTAAATTACAACTTTACCATACAGTTACCCAGCTCGTATCTTCAACTCAAACTTATATTCATAAGTTATTCTCTAAATTCACACAATCTACAACCCCACCTTTACCGCCTCAGTTCACAGGTTCCTTTAACAGGGTGGTGCCCCACTGCATATCGTACCGAGAACCGACCTAGCCGAGACAAACGAGAGAGTGAAGGCACAGCTGGAGACTGAGGTAAGTTGAATTATCTTAAACAAGTTACTTTGTGTTTACGCGTAGCTCTTTGTTGCCCCCAAGCGCAATTGTCAACAGCCTAGACCCTGTCACCATAATGTCACAAACGAGCAGCCAATTACACTCGTGAACAGGAGCACAATGGTAATTCCTCCTCAGTGTTGATCACAAAACAGCTTTGAAATGAAAGCTCGTAATGTTTGCTCACAGGCATTGTTATCTTCAGCACTCTCTTGATATCACAGCAGTTTATAATCTTACAACCACGATAACTTACCCAATAATATTAACACCGATATAATTTCTTTATATTAACACTTAACTATGCGCTGCTCGCACAATGAATCTTACACAACTGTACCGTAAATATATCGCCCTTGACCCACGCCACGAGCATGCATTAAGGGAACTGTTCTAAGCGTTTGTGTGTAAATCGATCAATTCGGCAGGTTGAGAAGATCCTCCAGATCAGTGAGCGACCCCTCAACACCCAGCCGTGCGGTCTCTTCCTCCTCTCCCGCACCAACATCTTGGCTGTAGGTACCTTGTGTCCACCGCCTTATGTTTACTCACAGCTCTTCTTATCTATATACTGTATAATCTTGAAGTTTTGTAAATTCAATAATAGATTCAAATGGTTGTCAGTCAAAATTTAACTAAAACGCATGACATACAAATATTGGAAACCCAGGAAATTGGACGTTAGTTTGACTTTCTGACGTCTTAAGCACACGCAAAAATAATATATTAACACCACAGATGGCGTCCACCTTCGTGACCAACATGGTCATTCTTCTACAGTTCCTCCTCGCCGACGAATCTTTCCACCAAGGGAATGTTAACTTGACGATGGCGGGAACCAACTGATCGAGTTAATCAATACGCCTGCCGTACCTCCATCCACCTGGGCACGTGCTTGTTTTTCTCAACGATAGGATAGAACAGGAGAGCAGCTCAATTTATGAACGAACAACAATATTGGTCTGTGATGATGACCATGAAACACTTCCAACAATACACTACAGGCTGCCTCGCCATATCTACATAAATCTCCGCAAAATTACCACCAACAAATGTGACCATAATGCTATATTGTCTCAAGTATGTTTGTAATTATATAATATTATAACTACAAAACATTAATGGCTAAATTGATGTTGTCCTAATAGTTGCAATAACCTGCAGGTAATGTCACCTTCAAATTATGTGTTTATAAGTCTTAATACACCTGTAGTGCCCCTGTACCTTCGTGCACTGTTTCGGGATGTTCACAAATTATAACAATGATCATCAGGTTAATAGTACTTTTTGTGGCCTTTTACGAGGCAGAACCTCTTGATGCTCCAAGGAAGTTCAAAACATAATATTTCTTTATATGAAACAATCAGGGTTTGCATTTATTTCGGAAGCAAATGAAGGTATCGGGTCAGGAGTCGAAGTTCACCATCAAACCGAGAGGTCATTAATCAGTTCCTCTCTGCCTGCAGTATTCAGTACCACCAGCACCTACTGTTAAGGTTCACCTCATGGAAGTAGTAGTGAAAAGTGAGTGTTAGTCTTGGTCTTTTGTTGATTGTACACTACTTACAGTTGATAGTTGTGTACTGAATTGCACGTTTACTTTGCATTAACTAGGTAATTATTAAAGTGACTGTGCGACAATCGACATTAATACGGACAAAATCGTTTACCGAGACATTGGATTTCCCACACACTCTGCCGAATCGGCCGAATCCTTAAATAATCCGAGAATTCATGAAATTTATTTGAAATTTTCGTCAGTTTACCAAGCAGAGCTAGTGCAAGGGTAGGGAGGGATGAAAGGGTTACATGGAAATTCAGGCTTGGAGTCTGTGGATGACCAGGGGTTAGCGTGAGTGGATTTCAATTACTTGTTTTGTTTCGTTCTTTGTGAGGTCAAATGCCTCCAATTTCTGTGGACGGGGTCAGAATACCGGCATTTTGTGACGCAGCGTAATTTTTGTGACCGAGAGAAAGTAAATTGAAAATATGCATTTGTAAACAAGACGGATCCCTTCACCTAGATGACAATCACCTTGGATTCTTAGAAGAAATAACACCAACTACAAATCATCAGCCAATTAGGAACAATTTTCCAAGTTCCAGGATAATCCCCTTAAGATTATTACCCTATCCACACTATCATAACCTTAACTGGTGTTTTTATTAGTTTCTAAATTTTCTTTTATTTTCGTACTATACTCTGGTCTGTGAAGATCATTTTAAGTCCAAACCTTCTTTAAATCGTGTACAATATGATACGGAATGCCAGCTGTGTGATTCTTTGATGAAAAACTTGTCGTAAATTTCTCTCCCTGCTCTCGCTATCTTGGACACAATTTAATTTTTGCTGCCAGCTTATCGTTTTAACAGCGAGAGCAATAATGCCGTATAAAATGGGTTAAAACTACACTGCAATTAGAAGAAATTACGACGTTTGTACTGAGCTCCCCAATATCGGAAAATACTAACTGGGTTCGACAAGCCATAAAAATGCTTCAGTCCGGCAAATGTTTGAACAGGAAACGGTAGTATAATTCTCAGCCATTCAGGATCTCGCTATTGGTACTGAATAGTTACTAATGCTGCCCATCAGGACGTTGAAATGATCCCCTGCTAAACGGACCAACACGCCCGGCGAGAACATTTTTGAGGATTTTAGCAGAGATTGAATGTTCGTCTTGGAGGCATCGTCCGGTCTGTGACAGAGATATTAGATCCCAGAACTTTGCTCAGATCTTTATCGTGACTAGCAGGTTTCCTTGTCTCTATGTTATAGACGGTGTGTGCGTGTGTGTGTGTGTGTGTGTGTGTGTGTGTGTGTGTGTGTGTGTGCGCGTGTGTGTGTGTGTGTGTGAGGTTTTTTTTTGGTCATTAATTCTTTTCGTTGTCGTTTTATTAACCTATTTTGATTGTTAATCGCTTGAGTTCCTCCTTAACAAATATCTCCGACTGAGCGAGGAGTCCTGCTGATTATTTTAACTGTTGCACCACGACTGAAATATTTAATGGTGATTTTTTCTACACACGGAGGGACAGATAACACAAGAAAGAGAAAGAGCAAGAGAAAATATGATAGAGACTGATAAAGGATAAATAAGTGTTATCAAATGGGGTTCCTTTAATAGAGTAAAAATTTAGAGTAGGTAATTCGAAATTAAAACGCTAATATTTCTATGTGTTTCCCGAAGGTGATGCAAAATCATGACTTAATGCGCATCAATACAGATACAAAAGCGTCTGCTGTTTTTTATTGATTTGTTTTTTTATATAATTCGATTAAAATAGTATCCGGTATAATCTCCAATGGAAAATAGTTTAAAGAAGCAGCATTTCGTTAAGTGATCACAGCCTCCGGGACGCCATCTCTGACCCGACTTAAATAATACTCCACTTTAAAACGTTCACGCCAGCGAGTCCTCCGCCTCACTAATCCAAGGTTCGCAACAATGAATATACCTCATTAAAATACTCCCGCAGCCTGGAAAATTAGGCTACAGTGAAGCCTCTCTCTCGAAGCCAAGCTGGCTTCTCCGGATTCAAAGCTTCGAGGAAAAAAACTCGAAGCGTGTGATTGACTGCGGTCTGGGGGTGTGGTGGCTGACTGACTCCAGGATGGCGCTATTACACTGTCTTGCCTCACTGGTAACAGATAATGAACCTCCTAATACACTCCCCCGACACCGTGATTAATGATGAAGCAAATTATCTCATTAGTCATACACACTATATATATAAATGGATATTATTTCATCATCGTACAATGTGCATCTTTTGGTCACTACACCTCCTCTTGCGTTACTTACCACCAGTTATATGCCTAATGGAACCTTATTGTCTGAACCACATGACAAATCCTTCAGATGGACGAAGGATGGATCACTGACCCTTCAATGATAACATTAACACTACATTTGATAAATATTACAAGGTGCTATCATATAACAGCTAGAATAAATCACTCACGTACAGCCGAGTCTAAACTGAACTCTAATTACTAACACAGATCATTTTATTAAAGCGTTAATTTAGAGAAATAATGTTGGACTGATGTTAATTGACTTTATTTCTACACTAGTCGACCCTTTACTCGTATCTGGACAAAATTACGTGATCTATTGGTACTTGCTGATGATAGTAAGTCCGATACTGTTGATCAATGACGTTATGTACCTTTTACACTGACAACTCCTTACCCCCATTATTCATTATCCCCATTTAGACAATCTTGTTCATCTCTCATTCTTACACACACACACACACACACACACACACACACACACACCCACACACACACACCCAGCCAGCCCAGCGTATATTAAGACAACTCTGAACCACAACAGGGTCCAACTCGCTCCTTGTCTATACACATTGAGTTAGATTCCACTCGCCTTCTTCATCAGTTCATCATTGTAATAGATAATACCTCCACTTCTCTAACTCCCAGTGTCGTCCTCTCTACTCCAACACGGAAATTAAACCTTTACTGCTGCTTCTGCTCTTGTTTAACACTTACCTTTGCCAAGAATTAAGGGGACCAATGCCTGTTTTCCTCTTCAACCATTGTGGTCACATATACTGCTCTTGTTATAAAAATTAGACGTGTTTATGTTATGATAGTTTGCGTGCGTGCGTGCGTGTGTGTAAGATAAAAAAAAGGTAATAACAAAAAAATACTACAATGGGGAATTCTATCAAAAACCGCAATAAACGTGTGAATATCTCGTCGCCATATTGCACAGGAGGGAAGGAGGCACAGCTGTTATTGACCAGAATCCTGTAATCTGTTGCTGATAATGGTTGACCTAGATGGGCGGGTCTGATTATAAACAGCTTAGTGGGAGACTTTAGTGAGGGATACGACGTTAATTTTACTAAGTACGGGTCATCATGTTTCTTTTAATTTTACCTTCTTAAAACTTCATACAATTATCACATGTAAAGCAGTTAGTTACTGAGGATATAACGCAGCAGGAATTGTGACTCTGATAAGAATTATATCCCATTTAATGTTCCATAATCTAGAAATTACTTTACATAGCCCATAATCAGTTCAGTTTTTTATTCTATAGACAAAATCTCCATCAGTTTATAAAAATATAAAATATTCTTTGTTACTTGGTATCTCTGACGCGAGAGATTGAAATATGATTTTGCATATCAACTTATCAACATGGATGGTCTGGCAATCACAAAGGCTGTCAGTCTGACCGGAATTTGCCTAATTACCATATTAATTAACGAAATACTTAGCAAGTCATATTTTCATGATTCAATTACATCAGAAGACCAGCAAACAGCATGTAATAAAACACATTTAATTTTGTCAAGTTTTGCAACACCAAACACTTATTCTCTGCGACTAAACTGAAAAACTACAAACGTGATCCGAGAGATTATATTTTTCTGTTTGTCTCTACAATTCTTGCTAGTTAGGTAATTTGACGCGTTGCCCATCATAACAGAGGCATCAAAAGTCCTTCTAAATCTAAAACAACTTAACCTTTGTCGTTCCTGATTTATAAAATCCTCTTAAGATTGTAAACATTGACTGCAAATGTTTGAGATCTAAATGATTGTTCTGGTACAAACGTTTCTTCGTATTATATTGAATTTGTTGCTATACCAATAACTTCAATTGAGTTCCTTCACCTGTGTTGATTGACGTCATGGAAGTGTTTAAATAACCATGTCATTTAATATTTGCATAATACCCTTGCATAATACAGATCTCACCCCTATGTGGTTATTAATAGACCTCACACCTCAGTCTTTGTACCATAAGCAAACAAAACCCTCCTGGTAAACCCACAACTCCACAGACACTTAAAAGTTACACTGTTCACAAGAAATGTTTCCGTATAACATAGAAATCATTTTAGATCTTTTCAGTCAAATACAATCCAACAAAACAGTACAATAAAACCACATGACTCATTCAACACCACAAAGGCCGAGAGTCAAAGTATTGCCACCACAACCTCGATCCCTCAAAGGCATGTATACAGTTTAAAAATAATATATCTTTCAAGTTGTATTGTGTATCAAGACCAACTCCTGAATATTGGAGGACGTTTTACCGGGAAGTCCTACACCATCCTTCAGATCAATCAGCTTTAAGTTCCATATATTAATAATGACCAAATGGTGTATCTTCCATTATCTTTCGTATTCATTTTCCCTCTTGTCACGTTCTTGTTATTCTCTGGAGTATCTGTAAGGAGAGGGAGTATAATGCTGCTCTTGAGACGGCAAAAATAAACACTCATCTGACTTTATACGAACTCTGAGTGTGGGGAGGAGGGGGGGGGTGGTGGAAGAAGGGGAGAGAAAGACAAATAAAGAGTAAGAGAAATACATAAGGAAGAGATAGATAGAAAGATAGATAGCGTAAGGTAAGAATATACGCAGGACCCGAATCGAGGCAACATCTGGTTCCCTCGTTACCATCACGCCGTCTCTCATACCCTCATTATCCCCTCACTAACAGCTTAGCCCCGGCTCCCTTAATTCGTGGCGTGTGTTGCTCCTCTGTTATTAATATTGGCCGTAAAAAAAAAATCCCACAAAAATTCATTTCCTCATCTCTCTCTCTCTCTCTCTCTCTCTCTCTCTCTCTCTCTCTCTCTCTCTCATATTCATATTGAAAAGGCGTTTATATAATTGAAACGTAGACAATATAGTGAAAATTTATCATCCAGGCTTAATTTGATTGAGGCAGCGTGACCATTACATTTAATTGAATCTCTCTTGGGTGAAAAAGATGAGGAAGAAACACACACACACACACACACACACACACACACACACATACACACATATCCTGGTTACCTGTCCCAGCACTTAATTTGAGTTTTGGTTTAACACTCAGTTGAGAATAGGTCTAAATTCTCTCATTATATTGCCTGGCTAAAGAAGCAATTTTGTTTTTAGATAGTATTATAACCTTAGCGTCAATATAGCTTAAATCGTGCTTTGATTACTATTATTAGGTTAAGTTAGGTTAGGTTAGATTAGGGGTTTGTTTTTTACACCTTAATTATCTCTGTTCTTCAAGTTGGTTCCTGAGAGTACTACTTACACAACGATTACTACTTACACTATACGGGTACTACTTATACTATACGAGTACTACTTACACTATACGAGTACTACTTACACTATACGAGTACTACTTATACTATACGAGTACTACTTACACTATACGAGTACTACTTACACTATACGAGTACTACTTACACTATACGAGTACTACTTACACTATACGAGTACTACTTACACTACGAGTACTATTTACACTAAACGAGTACTACTTACACTATACGAGTACTACTTACACTACGAGTACTACTTACACTTTACACTGACGAGTCCTCATATGCTGTTCCCTAGCCTTGTATAAACACTCCTGGGGCCTGTGACTCCGGCTTTACATCGCTGCATTGACTAAGTTTTTTTTCATTCTCTCACATTCCCAGCTTCGCTTTGCCAACGACTTAGCAAATATGTAGTTTTGTGTGTGTGTTTTCCAGGTTGTATGTTTATTGTCACCGTCTTTATCATGTGTATTGTTGTGTTTATTGTTCATATTGTTGTAGTTGTAATACTGTTGTTGTCTTAAGCACACACACACACACACACACACACACACACACACACACACACACTGTTCCTCCTCCACACTGATCAGAGGAACCATGGGGAAAAATTCGGTATCTCAAGAATGTAATACAGAATAACAATACAACCTGAAATTTTTTCCTCTTAAGTTTTCAGTGTTTCTGTTTTCATCCGTTCTTAGAGGGAGTTAATAAGGAGTACTTAAATAAACGTCTTCCAGTTAAAAGTCAAATGTGCGATTTCTGTTTCTCTTTGTTTTAATACTTAGTCTAGGATACAAGTATTAAGATTCCATGATCTCAAATTGTATTGTTGAAAGAGTTGAGAAGATAGATAGATAGATAGATAGATAGATAAATAAATAGATAGATAGATAGATAGATAGATAGATCGATAGATAGATAGATAGATAGATAGACAGACAAATAGAGACAGTCAAGGAAGCCAAGATTAACTGTGGCTGGTGCACTTGTAAGCAACATTTCATCTTATAAGATAAGGAGAGTGAGATAAAGAACTGTAAGTGGAGGTATAAGTATGGCCAGCTGCTGCCGTTCCCTGTCATTTATATCTCCCTGGCCTGCCTGGGTCACCGGACCGGGTCGCTGCTGGGATGATTTCACAAGACTGTCGTGACGCACATTATAGTAAAACCTGGATGTAAATATGTGTTTAAAATAAATTAAATACTATTATCTATAAAAAATATATGAAGAAAATGTTAAGAGAAACATAAATATATAATAAATAAAATAAAGAAAAAGTTTTCCGAAATTAATCGCTCAGGTGTTCTGAGGAAAAAGGACGAATTCAACGCAAGTGAAAACTGCAGGAAGCTCGACAAAAAGTCTTGGAATTTGCAGCGTTGATCACCGACCATCAGAGTAAATGGTGTTTACGAGGCAGCGGCCGAGGCCCGCCAGACACAACCCACACCCACCAGAGGGGGAAAATATTGTGGTAATGATAATGGTGATGACCTCGGGAGATGATACTGACGATGATGGTGATGCTGATCGTTTTTACGATCAGGATGAAAGTGATATGAAAGTGATGTAAGTGGTAAAGTGCTGAAGCAAGGCGAGGAATGGTCTCAAGGAAGTTTTCGTCCGTTGGCAAATGATACCTGGATTTCGTCTTGACGTAAAAGGAAAAACGGAGAAGTAATAATAAAGGAAAATGATACAAATATGAAAACTTTTGGGACGATGACTCTAAATTTGTTTTTGAACAAAATACCTACCCCTTGAAATATCAACAAACCATAAAGACCTTCAACTCTAAACTGAATAAGATGATAAATCTGTCGAGAAAAACTGTCACGTAGAGCTTCGTACAGCAGACAACAACAACAAACTAACTACCATAAAGAAGATAGAACGACGACCCACGATGACCACAAGAGATGGAATGGTGCCCAACTACCCTCAAGTAGATATAAACGAAATCTGAGGTGCCTAAGCCTAAATGGTACAGCAGCCCCGGTGATACTCGGCTGGGGAGGACCTCTTCACCCACAGTCCTCCTGGGAGACAACCTGGTGTCATGGCATCTCAAACAATGTTAAAGGACCATTAATTTATACCAGATGATAACGTGTTCTCTTTTACACTAAATAGATTGGCTTCCTGACTTTATCCCAAAATAAACCAAGTAACCAAGTGCTCTCTGCTACACTAAATGGACTGGCCCCTCCGCCCTTACCCAAAAATAAATAATTAAGTGGCCATTTGTCTTCTACACCAAATGGATTCGCCTCCTACCCTTATCAAAGAATAAACACAGTAACAACGTGTTCTCTTTTACAGTAAAATGTATGGCACTGTGTTATGTTACTGACCAAGACAGGACTTGTTTACTCCGTTGCTCAGTAGATACACAAACAATGCACAATATCCCAGAAATACTTACACGGCTCGACTCATCAGCATCAATAAGCTTAATATTGTCCACTTGTTGTCCTAAACTTGGTGGATGACAAAGACTTGTGATGGTCAAGGATCAGTAGAGGTTCCAAAGAAAATCCTCTCTCGTATCTGGCATGATCAAAGTGACACGGGATTTTGGTGACGCGGACTGACTTGGCGGCCAAAATGTAAAGAAAGCAGACAATGTACAATAAGCGTTTTCTTTTGAGACACACACACACACACACACACACACACATTAACTAAATAACTTCACTTAGTATCAGTTAGGTGACAAAATAACATAAATGGTCTCAAGAAAAATACTGTAAATTAATTTTTTTTCTCCTACTTGGTGCTTTATTAACTTGACTATTGGTAGATCCATTTGTGTCGTTGGCTTGAGGGAGGGGGTCAGGTACTCGAGGATTCCTTATTCACAGATGACGGTCTTGTGGTTTTTAACTTGTTGCCTTTGACTCACCCCCTCTCTCCCCCTCCCCCTTCCACCCTCCCCCTACCCACTTCCTCTCCCTCTTCCCGTCCCCCCACCACCTGAATGTCCGCCTCACCTGACGTGGCCAGATATATGTTAGTAAAGGGGTGAAATACCGTGTAAACTTTGACAATACATCATGAACTATGAACCTCTGTAAACGTCTGGACTTTGTGCTTACTTGTTTTACCTTCCCTCATGTATTGTTCTTCCTCCTCCTTCTCCTCCTCCTCCTTTTCCTCGTTCACCTTCATACAACTATTCCCACTTGACTCTCCTCCTCACACATTATTTACTCCTCTGGGTAGAATCTATTCAAGTGGAGGGAGGGAGGGGGGGGCCACACACACTCCCCTTTCACCAGGCCTTCTCCCCTCCTTCATCTTCCCGCCTCTATCCCTATTCCTCCTTTACCCTATTCCTCCTTCACCCCTTTCTTCATCCTCCTCCTCCTCCTCCTCCTCCTTCTGTTTCACCCTCCCTCACCCTCCCAGCGATCTCTATGACAGCGGGGTGGAATCTTAGATGATACATGGCCATAAAGATAAATCCCACTGGTCCCCTTCTCTTTACAGCGGGGCGGGCCGGGATATCCCTCCACCCCGGCTCCATCCCTCATAAAAAGTGGCAAATCCCCGCCATGAATCACACGACACTCGCTGATAATGTTAGAAGGAGCGGTGTCCTTACTGAAGCTCCCCACCCCCACCCCACCTCTCATCCTCTCTTGAGATCCCTCTACTGTGACCCCCCATCTCCTCCTCCTCCTCCTCATCCTGGGCCACTCTTACTCTCACCTCCCTGCCATACTCTCTCTCTCTTCTGCGCTGATGGTTATCCACGTTGCGTCATGTTGCTGTTTCTGTCTCTCTGTTCTATGATCGTCTTCTCACTTTATGTAAACAGGTATGAATTTGTATGTCTTTTGAATATAAATTTATAATAATCCCAACAAACATAAAATGACATAATACATCCAATATACCTGTCCAATGTAAAGAGAAATTTACAGCAACTAATTACGAGTTGGCGAATACCTAACCTAACCTAACAGCAGTTACTAAATATTGAATGATAAATTAATTTCTTTTATACGTGTCATAATTCACCAATGAAACTGGTATAAATATAATATTGATCTCTAAATGATGTATAAGAGATCCTAATCAATAAACTGAACATCTCAAACTATGTTAGAAGGCGTATCGTCTATTAGTGTTTGAATAACCGGACTGTTGTAGTTTGGCTGTCCAACTGGGCCGAGGAAAACACACTTCAATTTGACGAGGTGAGGCCAGTGTGTGCTAGAGGTCTGTGAGTGACACTGTACAAGAACTCTCATGGTCTAAAGTGCGCACATTGACTGTATACCTGCACTATGTTTCTTGAATACTGTCATTGTGTACATACGTGTTGAATTATTGTAAGTTTGCATGACAATATTGAGAGTACATCCTTCCGTCTATCTCACAGCGGACGGAGGCTGGTGTCTTGGGAAGAGTAAAGATACAGAACTGTCCCGTGTGCAGAGATACGACGTTTAAGGTGAGTAATAATAAAAAAATCCACGATAAGTAAAAGTTTTTGATACACTTTTATTATAAACTGACAAATTTCGTTAGTTTTGAGCGTATCAATCAAATGCAGACTTCGAGATGGTGCAGTTTTGTACATGAATGTTATATTTGGTTGTGAAGCTAAAACGCACAAAAACCAAGGTACTGCACTGTATATTTGGACCGTAACTTATCGCCTTCTTCAACAGTAAGTTACGGTCAAAATATTCAGTACTTTCGTTTGTCATATGTTTTATCTTCAGTTGTATTTCATTGTCATTATTTTTGTGGTAGTTCCATAGTTTACTCAGTCATATGTTGGCGTTTGGGACTACAATAACTGACGAATTATTTTGGAAGTGTTACCGGTCGTTAAAAGGAGAAAATTGGTCATTCACATGATTATATCCAATAGGAAACGTATTCAAAGATCCGTGAGCTAGCAACTATCGAACAATATCTTTACTGAATGACATAAAAATCCATCGACATAAGTGAGGTCAAGGAGATCTGAGTGTAATGGTTCCCCTCCAGTATGATCAATTAAACCTAGTCTCCACGGTTACAATTTATAATACTTTCAAAAGCTGTTTCCTGCCTAGTTTTCAATTATTCGGATTTTCTTTCATTAAACTGTCTCACAACTTTTTTACAGGTTACAACTATTTAGCGGTTAACTTAAGTGGTACTTTAATAAAATCACCAGTGACAATTTTCAAAGGGGGGGGGGCTAATCATCAGGTGATTCGGAAAATTTAAAGGTCTGTCAAAATGCTGGTGAGACAAGGTTGGGTGAGCTACTAACACGGAAGGTAAAATTTTAGTTAAGTTTGGTTCTGAAGTGTTTTTCTTGAGCCGAAAAGTTTTGAAGGGGTGGCAAAACAGTCTGGTCACCGGCGATGTGGTTTACATGCTAATTAAGGGCTGTGTGTGTGTGTATGTGTGTGTGTGTGTGTGTGTGTGTGTGTATTTAAAAGACACAATGACACTATTTTGTATCACGATAAATACAGTTCCAAGAAGCTCTTCGTGCTTCTCCTATCAATGAAATGTTTACCTTTATCTCGTCACAGGGAAGAAATTTCAAAATCCGGGGTCCCTTGTTGAGCTTAATGTCATGGCTCGCACCGAGAAAAAGAGGATTTGGCTCTACCAGGAGAGAAGGGGAAGACGTCTGAATTCAAGCGAAGCAAAACGAAAAAATAAAAATAAAATAAAATCTCGTCACAGGGAAGAAATTTCAAAATCCGGGGTCCCTTGTTCAGCTTAATGTCATGGCTCGCACCGAGAAAAAGAGGATTTGGCTCTACCAGGAGAGAAGGGGAAGACGTCTGAATTCAAGCGAAGCAAAACGAAAAAATAAAAATAAAATAAAATATATGTCTTCCACCTCTTTCACCCGACTATTAAAAATCTGTTCTGCAATATGCAATTACGAATTATGTCCGAGAGTTTGATACATAGATAAATACATTAAATCATTTTTAGCCACACATCTTAGTCGAGACCTGGCGCATCCTTGGCGGCGGGCAAGTGTGTGAAAATTGAGTTCAGAAATCATTTCCTGGGGCAAAAATTCGCGTGGATTGTATATACCGGCAAGAAGAATGGACTCAGACACACTATGGTATTCTCACAGTAAGAGGAACATTTACACGGTCACGGGGAGAACGGACACGCACTTATGAAGAGCGTGAACACGAACACAATATGAGCAATATGACAAAGCCACAGTATGAGGAGACGAAATGTAAAACTGTCTCCATAGATCAGATACAACACCGCGATAGTCAGATCAATTTCTTACGGTCTGAGAGATGTTTGTTTATCACAGCCTCTTGAACTCAGATGACAGATATGTGGTTAGGTTAGGTTAGGTTAGGGCTTCTCTCAACCAACAAGGTAATCTAATAACGTTTTGCCACTTCCCTCCAGTCGTCTATACAACACATCATTGAGGGAACCAAAATCACATGAATTAGTCCAGTTTAGTGTTGCTTTCTTTGTGGATTTTATACGTCTACTAGCAATCACTCTCTCATTCTTTCTTTATCATCATCTATCTTTCTATCCTTCTGCATTTGTCTATCAATCAGCCTCTGAGACCTAAATATTATTGGAACATTTCACTCTCACTCACGCTCCTTGTCACTGCTCTTCTTTCCAATGACCTTTCTTAACTTAAATGTGAATCTTTATGGGAGAAAAACACCTTAGCGGCCACCCAAACAAGCTCGTAATTAAACAGTCAACTTTCCAGCAGAGTCTCTTGTTTAAATCCCAGACCCCTCAACAGTATAGAGTGGAAAATGATAATCTTATGCTAACAATGTAGGAAATGTGGGGCCTTGTTAAGCTCCATCATGTCTGGCGGGGCATAATCTCATATTTGAATATCGTATTGAACTCAGGAGGGAAATAAGGTGTGGAAACGTTTGAGTCCATTATGCTAACACGCCCTCGCATCTTAAGTCCTTCTCCATTATGGCGAGCGTACTAGTCAACACATAAATTGTAGCATTAACTCATTTATCATGGTAAGGTCAGAGGCGAATCGGGTGAGGTGATGACCAAGTTAGGTACAGCGAGATGGCAGGACCTGACCTTCTGAATGCCTTAGCCGTAAATTATTCCCCGATACAGACGTAGAATTTAGTTATTCTTACGCACACACACACACACGTACACACACACACACACACACACACACACACACACACACACACACACACACACACACACACACACACACACACACACACACACACCTAGAAATGACCTGCACAAAAAAGGGAGAGAAATAACGACAATAAAGTGAAGAAAAAACACGAAAATTGATCTGAAAAGAGGAGGAAGTTTTTGAGATGGTGAATGTGGGAACGGTGAGAAAGAGAACGTGGGTGTGGTGAGATAAGAAGGGAAGAGGAGGAACGTGAGGCTGAAGAGGAAGGTGAAGGGGATAGAATGAGTGAGTGTGTGGGTGAGTGACGTAAGCATAAAGGAGGTATTGAAGAGTGTAGGAATTATTCATCTCTTCTTTGGAGTTGTATCTTGTTTAGCTTCATCTTCCTCAAGGATGTTGTTTGTGTTGAATTGATGACGTGTGTGTGTACAACTTAAAGCTTGAGTGAGGTTACATTATGTTAGGTTATTTTAGGTTAGGTTAGGTTAAGACTCATTATAATTCTTAATCGTCACCCAGGCATCAGATAACCCGCACATTATTACGTCAAGGCTTCTCATACCAGTAGTGACGCCATGACGGCCTTCCCAGGTTTGTCATTGGGGCTTCATATCAAATTAATCAAGATAATTTTGTGAGTACAGTAAAGGAGCACCACTGTAGACGCTCGTCGTCAGTAGTTTACCTGAATTCCTAAACGTTTCGCTGCAGGCTGGAGTGTGAGGTGGTTTTGACTAGTGCTGGCCATACAGGGAAGAGAGAGAGACAGACCAGCGCCGTCTCTTTCCTTAGCTACACTTTATCGCCTTTCTCATTCCCAGCCCGGCCGGAGCGGGAGGACGATGTTCTCAAGACTCTGTCATCTTAAATCCCTCGTTGTGAAACTGCAGTATCAAGCGCTCACTTTGTTTGCCCCACATCCTGCCAGCATCTCGATCCTTGTCTGTCAGCTGAACCCCAACACACACACACACACACACACACACACACACACACACACACACACACACACACACACACACACGATACATATAAAGGTACAGTATAAGGAAAATATATAAAACGTAAGTCATTTTAGTGAAGGGGAGCATTTACATATTATCAGATCGTGAGTTTCACGTTTCAGGGAGGAACAATCAATCAGGCGGAAGAATTCCTCGCTGCTACACTTTACTATTCAGTTCAGTTCACAATCTAAATACATTTTCTTCTCTCGTTCCCACTAAGATTTATTTGCAGGCGTATTGCACTTTATTACCACGATCATGATGACCTGTTGTTCCTTCTACCTGTACTGAATGATGTAAAACTCTTGTATTGATGACGTGATTTTGTTATATGAGAGTGTAGGGTGAAGCCATTGGGGTAAAAAAAAAATAATTCAGAACACTACTGGGAGGTGGGCGTTAAATATCCAGATTCTGTTGGTTTGCTGTGGATGAGTTAGTGCGAGGTCTACAGTGACTAGCTATAGGTGTGTTGAGAACTTAAAAGCATTACTCTCTGATGTCTGTCTCTACCTTATAAAAAAAATAAACTAAATTCTCACGTATAATTCTGTGTTCATGGCAGAGTATTAAAAAAATAATAATAATTATATATATCTCTCGACTTTTTACCCTCCGCCACTAACCAAATACCCAACACGTAAAAATTACTTAGTTAGCAATGCATAAGAAATGAGGCGAGGAATAAGACCCTTGCAAAATATCAGGTAAAAGTCAATATAAGTTGCTCTTTATATAACACCTACAAAGGATTTTTTTCTCCTGGTACACAATATTCTAAAGATTAATAGTGGCCTTAATTATCAAGATCAAAGCAATTAATTTTCAAGGTTAACATGATTAGTTTTCACACTCACACACACACACACACTCTCTCTCTCTCTCTCTCTCTCTCTCTCTCTCTCTCTCTCTCTCTCTCTAAACAGAAATATATTGTTTAAACCATTCTACAGTACGTAGTATATTGGGTCACAGATGGAATACGCAGTCAATGTGAGATAGTCTTAGCTTACACAGGGAGGAAGTAACAGGAACACACCAAGTAACAGATATTGGTATGTATAATTATCCTACGAGTTGGTTATATACACCACCAAGATCCTCGCCAAACTTTGAACTTAAAGTCATTTAATTAACCGATTAATGTGTCTCGTGATTATGGCTCAACTTAAGTCAGGGAGTGTTGGGGTAATAGGGTACACTAACCAGCTCCTACATCACACACTAACAGGGCCTACCACATCCTACCACACGCTACGAATTCATTACACTGTTGTAACCCGCACCACTAACAACTGTTGCTGTCACCTTTGGTGAAGAAGTCTCCGGTGTTTGCTACCCATGTTTCACTTACTCTGCCGTATTAATGAACTTCGTTCTTTGCTGTCATTAGACCATGCTAGGTGTAGTAATAGTGGTAGTGGTTATTATGCTATGTATTAGTGGTAGTGGATTATTATCAACTAAAAATTAACATAATAAAATAATCCGTTTTGTAATGATTAAGCTCTGTAATTTGACGAGGGTGGCGGCAGCTGCGAGCATCAGGCAGGAAGCTGGGGGACACCACCGGCTGCTCCACCAGTAATAAACATTCCCAGCCAAGTGATTGCCACCGTAAGTGTTCGCCTACGGATAACATCAAGCTGGTGCACGAATACTAACGATAGAGAGTGTGAAGAAGTGCAGGTGGCTGGGGAAATTTTTAGCAGTGATTATCCTACAGATTTGGGGGGAAAAGGCCTTAATATTGGTAATGAAGAAAGTGACTAACGCAAAGAGACGCTCAAGCTCTAGTGGGACAGAGAGTGCACGGCCAACACGCTAAGTATCAGGACACAAAGAAATAATTTTAAACTCAAGGAAGGAAATTAGCTTAACGAAGGGCTAAGTGCTGCAATACTGAGAATGGGAAATAATATACAGAAACTTATCCATACACTTGAAAGCAAAGCAAAGCATATACACGTACTCAGTCATACCATTAAGTGTGTAGAAGCAAACGACTGAGGCCTATACGTGTGGAGCAGAGCAAGATCAAGCGTATAAGTATAAGTTTAAGTAAAAAGAACGAGGTCAAACACTTTAATAAGTAGACGAGCAAGATCAGACACTTAATGCATTCGAGTAAACACATGCACACAAGACGAGGAACTTCCCATAATACAGGACTTGTGGAGGGTCGGGTACAAGAGCAGCAATAATTAGTGAGAGATCGTCAGTAAACCTGCCGTCAGGACCTGGTCTCGCGAGGACGACGGGATTAGTGCCAAGCTGTGGGCTGGAGGACTCGAGCATTTCACCTCAGGATTCAGTGTAGACATTATGTTGAAAAATCTGGAAAGACTGTTGATAGGATTTAACATCGTAATACCTGGGATAATTGACAACAGTTTTTATTCACTCTTGATGGATATTTTTTTTAGTGACAGTAAAAATAAGAATAACACGAAAATAACAGAAACTAACACGAAATTAATAGAGAATATTAAAATAAAATCATAAACTCCTCACACAAGAAATAAGATGATCGTTTTACATGATTCGATTTAAATATTTTTTCCCGCGGAACTTTTCTTTCCTCTAGTCCTTCATAAGGGCAAGGGGGTTGACTTCTCAGATCTGGCTCTGTCATGTTCCTCCGTCCTCCCTATAACACGTCAAGAATCAACTCCGTGTGTTAAGAGATAATAGATAGATCAACATAGACTCGTTCAGTTTACTACATATATATACTTTGAGTTGAGATAGTTGAGATTTGGTAGGGATGTGCGGGTGGCCCTGGGTAAGGTCGTGCACTATCCTCTCCCCCCTCCCCCTCCACCCAGGCAAACCCGGGTAATTCCATACCAAAGTCGGATATGGTGTAAGAGAAGACTAGTCCAGCTTGGTAGTCTCACGAAGACCCGAGAATCAGGATCAATAGGAGAATCAAATACAACAATGAATAGCTCAGAATTGGTTCCTAATCTTAGTCTCAATAGCCATATTCTTAATAGACCCCAGTTTTAATCTGCCTCAACCTAACCTAACCTAACCAAGCGATTATCACTAGTACTCTCATTTTGCTTGTCAGTGTTTGTAGTTTGTAAACAAGTTGGCCTGGGTGAAACATTGTACTGTGCAGCCGTTATTTGGTCTTAACAAATAAAAACGTCTCATTGTCTGCGAAAAAAAGATAATTAATTTAACTGCAAAAAAGAAAGGAAACATTTCTCAGACATTTAATTCTTTAAAATATTCACAGAAAGTTTGAAAGGTCAGAATTTGTTCCTCAAATGTCAGGCAAAAGCTTTTTAACTTTACTTCTTTTTTTTTCTTCTTTTTTTTGTGTGTGTGGCAGGATTGGAGGTGTGTGTGTGTGTGTGTGTGGCGGGATACCATGTGTGTGTGTGTGAGTGTGTGTGGCAGGATTGGAGCTGTGTGTGTGTGTGTGTGTGGCGGGATAGCAGGTGTGTGTGTGTGTGAGTGTGTGTGGCAGGATAGCATGTGTGTGTGTGTGTGTGTGTGTGTGTGTGAGTGGCAGGATAGCAGGTGTGTATACCCATAAAGACTCCCAAAACAAAACAAAAGTCTTCCTCATTACCAAAACTTAAAGTGGCCGTTTATTAAAGAATCGACGACAAGTTATTATTCCATTTCTTTCACCAGCAGCCTCAGCCTTTCTTCGTGTGCCTGAATCTTTCATCTTAAGACTTCCCCAAGCCGGACCCTCATAAATCACGCCAGGCAGAACAACTCGCGCGTCTCCTGCTACATTTTTCATATGTTCCGCCTCTGAACAATGGCAACTCTCCTCCACACAATTCAACTCGTGAAGTTTTGCTTGAATAAACTGACTTAGTTTAATTAAATAGGCTTCAATGTTGTTGATAACATATACTGACGAATGTATTTATCTATGTAATTATTAATTTATCTATTTATTTATTATGACTTATGAGATATAGGAATAGCCATAATTTGTACGAGTATTGTCAATAGATTATATGACTTAACCCACAAGGCTTATACATCTAGACACACAGAGCCAACACCTTCGTAAGTAACATAAGTATAAGTAAGTAGTAAATTAGGTGGGTGGTGCAGCTCCAGCTCACTGAAGCGGCTCTCCAGATTTTATTGTCTGAAGTATTTGCTCGTGTCGAGAACTTGAGAGCCGCTATTACCAGCGGGGAAAATACCTCGGTGTCTGGATACTTTTAATTTCGGTGCTGATGTCAACGGGCAGCTGTCATGCCTGTCAGAGTTATACATTAGTTGAATTATATATACGTATATAAAATACATTTGTCTGTCCGTCTGTCTGCCTGTCTGTCTGTCAGTCTGTCTGTCTCTCTGTTCCTCAAGCATTTCCCCAAGCTTGAAGATAGAACTGAAATATGGTAGGGAGGTCCGGATGGCCTCTGGGATTGTTGTGCCCTATCGCCTGTCCCTCTACCTGGGTAATTCAACTAGCACTTACTATGTACCGAAAGATAAAATATAACATAATAAATACGAGTACGAATTAACAATAAATAAATAGTAATAATAAACATGTATGAAAGTAGATAATACACAAATGGCGTCTTTGTATTCTTTGGGTTGAGAATCATTTTTGTCTTACTCATAATAAACCTCACCAAGTAGTAAGATCTTGTCTAGGTGGACAAACTGGTCCACACAAAGTGATATGATCGTAGAGTGACCAAGTACCAAGCTCTGTAGATTTTAGTGACAAGTCGTACTATATAATATATTAAATACAAACATTAACACTATAATAATAGGCAAAAAGTATGTATTCCCTGACAGTGTAAAGATAATACTAAAGTTACCTCGTGTAAATACTGTATATTTCAGATTACCAAAAGACTATACAGTTTATAACATGACAGGAAACTATTCAGTAAAGGACAATATTTCAGACTAGCAATATGAAGGTGAAAATTCCATATTTCAATAATTTATCGACGACACAAGATGAAGAATTATGTGTGTTGGGGGAGAGAGAGAGGGGGAGAGGAGAGGAGAGAGAGGGGAGAAGAGAGGAGAGAGAGGGGAGAGAGAGAGAGAGGGAGAAGAGAAGGAAGGAGGAGGAAAGGGAAGGGGGAGAGGAGAGGGAAGGGGGAGAGGAGACGAAAGGGGATAGGAGAGGAGAGAGAGGGGGAGAAGAGACGGAAGGGAGAGGAGAAGGACAACGGGAGAAGAGAGGAGAGGAGTGTGGATGGTGTTCCTGGTGGAGGGTGGCGGCGGTGTTATTGCTAAAGACATGAATCCTGAGCAAAGACATTTATCCCGCTTATGGCCGCTATCATGAGAGACGCCGATCGGATATTAATAATTACGGGGAGCCGATTCTTCCCCCTGCATTATGAGAACCGAGAGAAGATGTTGGAATGGTGTTTCAAGTGCTTTGGTAAATACTGTACATCCCGGCCAATTTGTTGCCTGATTGTCACACTCACTACCGGGTTACCCCACATCATCGAGGACAACACCTTACACATGGGTCAGTAGATAGTTTGCCCCCCTGCATCGTCTCCTAAACACACACACACACACACACACACACACACACACACATCCTTCATTTTTCTTCAACATAATATCTAGTTTTGAAGAAGAAAATAATGAAAGAAACCAACGACTGTAGATAATAAAAAACACAAGTTCTTTTACACCACTTTTGAAAGGAAGAAAATTCGTCCCCCTCTCTTGCTCTTTTTAACATTAGGATAATACTAATTAGAGATGTTCCTCAGAGACCATCACGTCTACAATGGCATGTGTGGCCAGGAGTCCCCGTACGTACGTGCTGGAGGATCACCTGGTGGTCGAGGGGCGTCTGACTAAAGTAGGTGTAGTAGAGATACTGTAGATGTGACTGTAGGGGTGTGGTTAAGTGGCATCTTGCTCTATGTAGGTGTGGTCAATATGGATGTGGTCAGAGAGGGTGTGGTCGATGGTGTTTCGCCAAGAGAAGCATTTGGTTGAGTTGCTTCAGATTTATCAAGAATTATATAGAACTAATACCAGTGTCAGGAACTTATAGACTAGACTTTACATTTAATTTACTCCAGGTGGAAGGAGTCTGAAGAAAACTGAGTAGGAAAGTGAGAAATTAGGAGAAATTATGGTATTCTGAGTATAAGAGGTGAGGAAGAATCTTGTCGTTATCTGAATTACATGATACAACCAGTCTACTAGTACAGATGATTACAAACTTACAAGCTATTAATGCAACCATCAGACTATTGTAATTCCACACCTGGTATTTACACCACGGCCACTATACTAATAATTACAAGCCAATACACTATCATTACACCCATCAAAGCTCCATTACCCCTTTATTGTGACCACACATACATAGCCAACCCTGCGAGTATCACTTCACTACAAATGCAACAATACCTTTGAGGTCTCGGTCTGATCGCCAACAAAACAAACAATTTATACAACATTAATTTTTTTGTTTTCATGATGTTATTGTTGTCATTTATATGGTTTGATAAATAACCTCTTGGTCATTGATAACATATGGGATTAAGAAGCCTTTATTGATTTTCGTAACATTGATATATCGATTTTTGATTATTTTCATAACGTAATCAGTATTTACTTACATAATTAGATGAACAGTTTCTAATATAATTTATATATCACGATTTATTTTAATAAGTTACATAAGATGATGAATATTTTCTGATATTTTTTCATGTCTACAAATTAATTATCTAAATTCGTGACGATTTTTGTCCTATTTACCTGTAATTAATCCTCATAACACCTTAGTTAATTACCCAAATACCTGAGCTTTGAGTAGAATATTGAGTGACGAGTGATGTAATGAGTTTCCGCTGTGTAAATGTGTTGTGTATTGTGTATTGTGTAATGTGACTCAGCAATAGGTCTTGTACAATTTTTCCTTTGTATTTTAGTGTTATTTGGGTCAGTCATTAAAATAAGAACGTGAGAATAGTGAAGAGTTGATAATAGCGAAAAAAAAGGAGAAAGGGGAGAAAGGAGAGTAGATGACGTGTGTAAGAGTAAGCATGTATTAGAGATAAGAAAAAGGAGAAAGTGAAAGGGTAGAGAAAAAAGAAATGGTAAGCAACAGGAAAAAAAAATCTCGGAATCCACACACCAGACTTTTTGTAGCTTTTAAAAAGTTAGCTAAGTGATGCGGGTAAGAGTAGCCGAACTGTAGCTTAGACAGGAGAGCCCTTCGTCTGTCTGTCTGTCTGTCTTTATACCTCACCTGTCGGCCCCTTTTCTCCTCCCAAACTTTCCTCTTATTTGCCACAGTTTCCCTCCATCTCCCCTTCTTCACCGCCTTTTCTTCTCTCTCTCTCTTCCCGTCCTCCTCCTCTTACCCTCTCCTCTTCTCCTCCTCCTTCCTCCTCCAGCCAAGCATTTATCTCTTCTCACTTAATCTCTGAACTCCGTCCTCGGGTAAACTAATGGCGACTCTGGTTAATCCTAGACTGGGATTACATTCACGAAAATCATTTGTAATGTGATCATAGATAATTTACGCATAATGGCAATTCTGGGGAGGAGTTACAATATATATATATATTAGTGATAGGTTAATATAAAATTCAAGATATTTAGTAGTTTATTATGTAGTGCGGAGTGCAAGACTGTCATGAACGTGAAATTTTAACATAAACAAAGTACGGCGATAAATAATTCTCTTGCATCCATGCCAGCAGTGGGTGTAGCGGCGCATATTCCGAGTATGCTCAAGCCCTCGACGACACCCTGGACGGTAGGAATGAAACATATCAGGGTATTATCTGGGTGAAAGTGGTATATATCGGCCATAAATCGTGGTTGTGTGGGTGTGCCGGTCGAGGTCACGCTAAGGCCTGGGGTTGGGTTCATCCTCCGGCCCTGCCCACCACCTCCATGCATACTAACCCTTGCACCGTGGTAGTCGAGGTGTGTGGAGGTCACATAGTGTTATGAGGTGTAGTGGTGAGTGAGGAAGGGTTGTAGGAGGTTATATGGGTACAAAATATGACTAAGATGATAGAGATTGTGAATAGTTTACACAGTATGTAGGTGAGGAGATACAGTACAGTATGTGTACATGATAATATGATGTAAAGGTTCTTCACATAGTGCTTGGTTGAGGTAGTACAGTGTGTAAGGTACATTACACAGTATGCAAGGAAGGTGGTAGAGTACATGGGGTGTTTACAGATATTATGGGGAGGACGATGGAATTGGTGGTAAGTTTGAACAAGGTAACAATATGTAGGGCAGCGTGTAGGTGAGTTACAGCATGATGAAACTTGTTGACGACACAGGTGCTTCAGCTGATGGCACAAGTATTACAGCTCCTGACGCTGGTCCCAAGGCCTACATGACACTGGTGCCTAGGCCTATATGACACTGGTGCCACGGCCCACATGACACTGGTGCCACGAGGATCGACGATTAGGACAACCAATCAGCCGGTGTGATCTCATTATCCCTTAACGCTCGTCGACACCCACACATCAAACGCACATGGAGATGGCTAATTTGCATAAAGCCTTCGTCCGTACCTCGATAGCGAAGATTTGTGACCCATTGAGCTCGGTGTGCTGCCTGATCCTCTCCCAGATACCCACACAACACCCGCTCCATGGCACCCACGACGCCGGGAGAGAATATGAGCGCCATGTTAAGAACTAAACAATGGTAAGTAGGGTGGGAGGCTGAAGGGACATGAATCACAGGGTGTACAACCTTCATATGTTAGGTGTTGTGAGTCTACTGGAGGAGAGAGAGGGAGGGAGGGTGTGTGTGGGGGAGGGAGGATGAGGGGGTGTGGAAGGGTGTGTGTGGGGGGGGGAGGGAGAGTATGTGTGGGGAGGAAGGGTGAATGTGGGGAGGGAGGATGAGGGGGTGTGGGAGGGTGTGTGTGTGGGGGGGAGGGAGGGTGAATCTGGGGAGGGTGAATGTGGGGAGGGAGGGTGAATGTTGTGTGTTTGATTATGTGAACTTAACCAAGAACTCTACAACAGATAACATATCACGTTAAAATCCAATTAAACAAAGGTCGACACTTAACAGCATCGAAACTATACATTATATAACAGTAAAATGAATTTGTGTAATGTTGTTAAAAATAAAACCAGATTGAATATTTTGCAATTTTCTTTTAAGTTTTTTGTGGCCTAAATTTAATATATCGTTTAGTGTTATTTAGGTGTACAAAAAGCATCATAAACGATTATGTGTGAGACAATATGACACAACGAATGAAGGATTTTGACAACCCTACCGATACAACAGGAGTCTCAGTGTTCATTTTGAAATTCATCGGTCCCTTCCGTCAAGATACTTTCTGAAGCGAGTGTATACATTGAGGTCATAAATAAGGTTAGAGGAGACGTCTTGACAGTATCTAGAAAATTTGGTGGAAATACTGAATACATTATTAGACAAAACTGATGTAGGTTCTAGTGAGACTTTTGTGATTTACGTTTATCAGAAAAAAAATACTTGAGATAAGAGAAACAAGAGAGAGAGCAAGAAGAGAGAACCTGGAGGAGTTCTGAGAATATTGTGAAAGTATTCAGAACGTGATCCTTCAGTGTTCTTCAGTAATAGCAGGATCGTTTATGAGTTATTTATGTAATTCTAATAACAAGAGGAATTAATTAAGGGTAATTTAGATAAGACAAAGAAAGTATTTACACATTATACAGCTATTTCTCGCGTTTCCTTCAATTCATCAGATATCGTTTCAGTGGTGATGCTAAATCCTTCTTGGGTAAACACGTATTATTTAACTTCCTCGAAGGTGTTCCACAGGACGATCATCTCTCGCCTTACCTATTCGTGTTACCTTTGTTTTTACTTAAGAAAATAGCGATAGTTTGTCAGGTGAGATCCATGTCTTGTATATTTACTAGAACTATGTGTCCACTACCATGTGTCAACTATCACGTGTCCACTACCATGTGTTCGCTGCTGTGTCCACTACCATGTGTCCACTGCTATGTGTCGTGTTCACTCTACGCCTGGTCAAGTTGCCACACTTCACTGGATTTATGCTGAGGTTAAGTCGCCTGACAACTCTTCCTCAAATCTCAAATGGTATTGGAAATCGTTGTTGCTAGACGTCTCCATGGCGTTGTTGCCCTACTGTTATGGTGCCTCTATGGTGCTGTTATGGTGCTGATGTAGTGATGCTATAGAGCTGTTATGGTGCTGTTGTGATGATGCTGCAGTGCTGTTATGGTGCTGTTGTGGTGATGCTGCAGTGCTGTTATGGTGCTGTTGTGGTGATGCTGCAGTGCTGTTATGGTGCTATTATGGTGCTGGCGTCTCTGTTGTTGTTCCATACTGTCACTGTACTCTTGTGGTGTTGATGTAGTGCTGTTATGGTGCTGTTGTGGTGGCGGTATGGTGGCGCTATGGTGCTATTATTTTACCTTTGTGATTTATGATGCATTTATGGTGCGTTTGTGATGTATTATGCTGTTATGGTACTGTTGTGACGCTAGAATGCTGTTATGGTGCTGATGTGGTAACTCTATAGCACTGTTTTCCTAATTTAGAGACTTAAGTAAATCGTAAATCTCTCGCAGGTTTTTTTTCATTTTGGTATAATAAAAACATTGACTTTATGAATCAAAATGCAAACGAAATTAATAAAAAAGAAAAACAAACATATTTTTCATTGTGTTTCGACGTGGGCACCATCATGAAATACCAAACGATAAACTATGGTCTTTACTAATAGGAAAATATTATAAGAACGACTGCTAGTACAACGAGATTAAAGGAAAAAAATAAGTTAAGTCATAGGATTGATACCGTGGAAAAAATAAGATCATATTATTAGTTTCACAGTTAGTTAAATCTTGCATAAACGAGATCTCTTTTTTTCGAAAGTGATGTTGTAATTGATTTAGGTAAGGTACAGTCCCCTTCACTAGTGCGTTTACAGGGGCTCTCCAGGTTTTGTCCAGTGTGGCAGCGCTTTGTTTGTTTACATTCAACAGAAGGTAACTCGCAATAGTAAGCATAGTATGGAATCAACTTAAAAAAATATTAAAACAAATGTCTAAAAGATAAATGACTTTTGGAATGTTTATATGACGAGCCCCTGTAAACGAACTAGTGAAGGGGACTATATGTATATAACAGGACAACATAGAAGGAAAGGCTAAGACGTGATACTAACAAGCAGGGAGAAAAAGAATATATAGATAAAACTGTGAGAAGACTAGGAAGTTAAATTGAACGAGTAACGGGGGTTCAAGTAATTAGAGAAACCGCGAGGAGGATTGGAATAGGAGGTGAGGGAAAAGGATGAAGGTAAGAAGAAAGTAAGAGGAAAACGGGGGGCAGGGGGGAAGAAATTAGAGGAATGTTTATAATCACAATATTCTTATAGATAAAACCCCCGAGTTGTATGTTATAGACAATAGAAGAATGGGTGAGGATGTGATAATGTGTTTAGGAAGATGAGAAGACCTTGTTAAGTGGTGGATGTCAATGAAAGAGGAATAAGAGAGGGGACAACACTTACTCTGGCGGGTAACTAAAACACTTCAGGGGAATAAAAAGAATTAGAAGACGTAAATATATTCTAGAGTGAGAATGACCAATGACTCTCCCTAGAAAAGATGAATGGAGGAATGAGTAGGAGAGGAACGTGCTGAGTAAAGAATTATGAGGTAGTTGTTTACTGGAGAGACTGGTGTAAGCTGTATGACATTACCTTTAGTTTAGATGGATTCTCACCCCACCAACTTTCACACCCACCTGAAGCAGTACCATCACACCTACCCAGACTAAATACAGAAATAGACTCGAGTTAAGGGGGAAAACATTTTTAATCAGATAATTTTGTTTCACCAGCGTCTCAAATTGAATATGAATAAGATGTATAAGTGGTTTATGGCCATTTACATCCATCATCATTTACAATTCAGATTGGATGGTGTAGCAAGGCGTTGGAACACTCACGAGTACATCGGAAATCTACTTCAGTTTCCAATTTGTTTCGTTCTCTCGTTTTCATTACCAGCAGAGATGAAAATGTTAACATATAAAGGCACAGTGGCCGATCTTTGGGTATTATAGAACTCGGAAAGGTTCAGTCCGGGAGATTCACTTTTCACTGTCGAGTTCGTTTGTTAGCTCCAAAATTTCTTCTTGACGTGGTTCACGATAATGATCCTACTGGCCATGGTGGCTCTGGGCCTCTCTTTGGATAATAACACAATGGCTTCCAACCACATCAAGATTCTTTTGCCTGATGTGTTATAAAGCCAGACCGAGATTTCAGTATGGCTGGAGCTTCATCAGTGCCTACACCAGCAAGATTATTCCATGGCAACTTCGCCTCCCTCTCCCCTCACCCACAAAAAAGGAGAAGGGGTAGACATCTTAGCAAGTCTGCCGTAGTGATAGTCGTCACCTGTCACGTCAAAGTTGTATTGAACAAAAATCACAAATTGATATTCAAAATCAAATTCTCAATCAAAATATCAATAATTTACGAAGTAGAATGTATGAAATGTTAGCTTATTGCTGTCACAAGCCTGAGTCAGGGTTCACCCCATCCCTGGCCTAGTGGTGGCAGGTGGCCATGTAGGGCCACAGGCCGTCATCCGGTGGTAATCTTCAGCAAAAGCGACATAGAGAAGATTTAAGCGGCCCTTCCTGTCCGGTCCCCGATATTTCCTTTTTATTGGCCATCACCCCACAGTGTCTAGGCAAGGCGGGTATTCCAGATTTAAGTTTTACGAGTTAAAGAACTATCCAATACCAATTCACAGCCGATTTCGGGGAGTTATAAAGCATTTATTGGCACTTCCAAATTGAATAAACTCGTACGTTTGTTACAGATATTGAATGTGGGTCGCCTGGCAAAATTCACCGTAGTTGACAGGGAGTTTTTACTTCAGCGAGTACCATACACCACGATGGATTCATAAAACTGAAATATTTCCAAACCAAAACTCGAATTTGTTTTTGGAATGAACACACACAAGCTTACCCGGTATATATCACTTGCTTAATGTATATAATTCACGTATGTATTGTCCTTGGTAATTAAAGTGAGATAATAAGGTGATAGAGCGCCACAACAGGAGACTCTTGGAGAATATTTATATGCAGATGAGAATCATTAACGTGTGAATTGTCTTATTCTGTATCCTCCACGGACACCGCGACACAGACAAAAAATATTATTTATTATTGACAGTTGTGACCATAATGGCTTCCCGTGTGTGTGTGTGTGTGTGTGTGTGTGTGTGTGTGTGTGTGTGTGTGTGTGTGTGTGTGTGTGTGTGTGTGTGTGTGTGTGTGTGTGTGTGTGTGTGTGTGTTTTTTTAGTTTTCGTTGCAGGAATATGGAATAAATAAATTGTCCAGCCATGTTCAGTGCTCAGCTGGAGGCGGCCATCCATATTTCTAAAGGCGTAAATTATAAAACGTGGGTGACCCAGACTGACAGTGTCACACATGAATCACACAGTACCACATGACCCTCACAGTGTGTCGCATGAATCACACAGTGACATATAACCCTCACAGTGTGTCGCATGAGTCACACACATCATCCTCACCTTGTGTCAAATGATAGTTTAGAACCATCTTTGGTCATTGTACTTTTGGCCTCAATCATTTTTATTTTTACTTATTTAATCTACGTACATCATAAAAAATGGTACATATGGCATAATCTGTACACGCTCATTATACATTTGGTTCCTCGAACTGTATCTCCTGTTCCCCCTGATCAGGCTTCATGTACCTCCTCGGTGGCCCCAGGACCTCCGGGTCAGAACCCTGGGCTTAGACCATAATAAATGGTAGACCAAACCCCTTCGTCATTAGGAAGGCTTCACCCACTGAGAACTACTAGACACCAGATGATGTAAACAAGAATAAACAATCTCAGGTGTTCCGCTGTTTGTTTAGGTCGTACTTGTTGCCCACAGTTCCCAAACTAATGACGTCATTATTTGCAACTGTGAGTCGCTCCCATATACGAAATGACGCGGTGTACCGTAAGGAATACATAATGCACGACACAGAACTCGTCATGTGAGTCACATGAAGTGTAGCGGGAGCAACACACACGGCACACACAGTCAATAAGCGTTACATTGAGTGAGGGCAGCGTCACGCAGCCCGTCACAGTGAAGGACATCGGGTAATTAATTTGCGTTGAAATATGTTCATAACCCAAATTTAATTAAAGTGTTAACTATTATACAGCTGCAGTGTAGTTGGCCAGAGGTGTAGAAGCAATTTACTCTACATTCTGGATTGTTTTGTGATGCTATTCACAAAGTCCAAAACAAAGGAAAACTGACAGTGTAACTAAAACTAATGTAAGACTTAATATATCACGTAAAGCAAGCATCAAAAATATTTCATGTAAATCCCACGACTAATGTTATTTGCATGTATTATATTTATGCATAAATGGATAATCTTTGTATGAAATACCAGGAAAGGCGATCACTAGTTACGAAATCAGAGAGTATTGGTCCTGTTGGTTAAAGTAAAGAAAGGTTAATATAGGTTAGGTTAAGTACTCGTAAGGTCAGGTTAGCTTAGGTTGGATTTCTAAAGTGGATTTATTTTGATTTCGTTAGGTTAATTTGCTTAGTATATGCATCCTCTATGTCTTTTATGATTCGATATCGTAACTCGCCTCCTGAACTAATGATCATTAGTTCGAATCCCGCTGCCAGGTACTAAGTGGAGCTCCCTTGGTCGACCCAGAGGTACAAAGGGGGACTAAGAGGCTGTAGAGTGCCTTGTGTACTGGTGGCTTAGTGCTGAGGATGTTTAATCCAAGCTGTCCCTAATAGGCCATTACGTCTACGAACCTCACTTTGACTTTCAGATGGGTTAACTGTTGTCAGTCGTGAATATTCCCTTGTGTTTGAGCGCTTTCAAATTTCTTAATTTTAGGTGAGAGAATAAAAGGGAGAGAGAATCGCGTAGAACATGTGTAGGAGGCTGCTGGTGTTGCTCACAAAAGAGGAATCACAATGTTTTTTACTTCCAAATCAATGTGAATTCTAGTGTGGATTCATGTAACGGGATCATTTCTATATGAAAATTGTACGGGAATTGGAACTTTTACGAAAATGAATTAAAATTTACTATGTTAAGAGCAGCCCATATGGACAAGGAAGGAAACAACTCATTTTCTTACTCAAATTAAAAGTACAAGAGATTAGTATAAGGACTAAAGTACTGACGTGAGCCCTTTAATAGAGCGTCAGCGAGATCTTTGGTGTATGTTATGAGACAAATAAACTACAAAAAAAAATCCCCAAATACAGATGTGTAGAATCTAATTATGCAAACACCAAGGCGAACACATTCTCATGTCTTCAGAAATCGCTTAGTATCTGGAGGGATTATTCGACCAAGTTTACGTTCCGACCCCCTCTATCCCCGGGGAAGATTTGAGCCTCTTTAGGATACATAAATCTCACTTTAAGAAGTTTTTCAATTTTAGCAGTGACTTGAGAACAGGGAGGTCCACTTGTTCTCATTCTTTCATCCCAAGATACTTTTTCGTTCTCTCCTCCTCCTGGTCTGTTTGTTTTGATTATGAACATTTCCCACACAGTATAAAGGGTTGTTGGCGCCTTATTCTGGATACTCGGGAGTTTGCTTAGTAGCGTCCTATGATACTGTTAAACACTTCGAGTTCAATACTTTGTTTTACGCTGAAAAGCTCACCTCCTGTCCTAAGGATCGCTCGTTCGATCCCGAGAAATTCTTTTGCCAGCCAGTGTTAAATAGGTACAGCACCTAACTTTAAATTTAGGAAAGTGAAGGCTGTGGAATGCATTGAAACCACACGATCTGCTTATATTATCTGTACTACCCTTAACAAGCATATCCATCACAATTGTGAACAAATAGACATAAAAAAATATATATAAACGTTACATTAAATACGTCCTCGTCATACACATGTCGTGGAATACGTGTCTGGCCTTAAAGTCTTTCATTCTTGAAATTAACAGAGGAGGGTGAAGACCTGGGGCGGGCCAGAGAGAGGCGACCATGGACCCAATTAAACCACGAGGGCGTCATCTCACCCCGCCTCTCCAACCTCCCTGAGTCTTGCTTCTGTATTCATAACGCCCCGCCCATTATTTTTGCACAGAATGTAACGACACTAGTGGGAGAAATTTCTGTTTTATATTTATTCCCGTAACTTTAGCTGAGGGGGTAGAAAGGGAGGGGTCGGGAGAGAGGGTGGAGGAGGTGTTGGTGAGGGTGTTGGAGTTTGGGGGGGTGGTGGGGTGGAGAAGGTGTGTTGGTGAGGGTTTTGGAGTACTTCCAATCCTAATCCCAGTTCTCCCACTCAGCATTACAAGCAATAGCGCTCTACCTTATCTACAGACGTCAAGTCAAGTCAAGGGGAAGGAGGGGTGGGTGGAGAAGTTGTGTTGGAGTTGGAGGGGGTTAAGGTGTAGGTGGCAGGGCTTTCTGCCTCTGTTAACGAGGACGTATCGCACCACCTAGCCGCCTTGGTGTAGTTTTATATCAGTTTCATGTGACTTGTTGGAATACCACACACGTCTGCCTCGGGACACAATTTGATATCTTTACACTTTCGTTTGTTTGCTGAGCTATTATTCTAAGATGTGTGGAGGAGAGGTAAATGGGAGGGAGAGATGAAGGAATAGTGGGAGGATATGCTGTTTTGTGTGTGTGTGTGTGTGTGTGTGTGTGTGTGTGTGTGTGTGTGTGTCCCATAAGAGTGTGGCGGTGGGTGGAGGGAGACGACAGGTGCTGTTAACTGGACGCGGTGCTAAGACTTGAAGTTTACCATTATGGGTCTGTATTCACGAAGGCTCGTAGGAGAGGAATATATCTCGTAAGTGAGAATGTAAAAATGCACGGATGGGAATGACTTAAATTACTGGATCTTTGGACAAACAACCTGGACCATAATATCACCTAGTCTTAACATATCTCGTTAGAATCACTGTAATTTTGACTTTTTATTCAAACTGTTCCGTGAAGTTAACTCCTACATCATGAGAACCTTTATGAGTCAACACTGGGCCAAGTGTAGTAGCTCTTCATACCGTGGAGCACCTGGGGACTCTACCGGAAGAGCTTCATCCTCTCACTGGGCCACCGACCATCCTACACGATATCTAAACCAACTGTTGCACTGAAAATGATTTACCATCAACCTCACTCTACACATAACTCATAGTAGCATTATGTGTATTAAGTGTTTTTTAATGTTTTGTGTTTAATTCAGATTTAGTTTTAATGTGTAAACCAATAACCCTGGAGAATGTTGCTGGTGATGTCCATTAGTTCATGTTGTTATGGTGTCACCGTCTTGGATGACTCGGTAAGAAAATCACTGTCTATGTGGCCTGGTAATTACGGCGCGTATTTGAGTTACTGAGGAGATGAGCGTGAGGGAAAACAGAGAGACGAATGTGAGAGAGAAGAAAACTTTAATGTGAGAGAGCCTTGAGAAAGAGTAGGAGAGATATTTTAAGAAAGAGCGGAAAGAGGGATGTGTTGGACTGTCAGAAGGAGTGGGGAGAGGGATGTGTTGAACTGTGAGAAGGGTCAGGAGTGGGATGTGTACTGAAGATGAAGGTGTAGTCTGTAGCGCCATCTCTGCCCGCCTTGTCTTGCATCAGTTGTATCAGATGAGAACCTGAGCACCCCTGACACCCCTCAAGTGACGCAGTGGATCTCGGGAGTCATTAGTATACACTCTTATACGTAACGAACTTAGTTTGTGTCTGAAGGATTTTTTTTTTTCTACAAAACAACTACAGAGGAGTTATAGAGATACATTAAAGGTAAAAATAAAAGGCAGGGGGGGGCAGGAGAAGGCAAAGGCTGGGATAGGTTAGGTTAGGTTAGGTATCCTCTAAGTCGTTAATATTCAGGCGTAACGTTAACCTCTGCTATACAAACTGGTTAACGATATCAGAAATTGAAGACAATAAGGCTGAAATACCAATAGTAACATAATTTAGTCTCTAGCTGCAAGTCGTTAATATTTGGATATCATAACTTTATCTTTTGTCATAAATTTTAAGCGAGGAACAAAGGCTGTAAGAGATGACTGACGAAATGTTCCTGGTGGGGAGGTGAACGAAGGTGATCGGTTGTAACATTACGTCATTCATTTGGACTTCCCCCTCCTATCTTTCTCTTCTCTTAATTATGTCTTAATTACTTTTCCTACATTTCATCTAAACGGGTGTAATCCACTTTGAATTTAATGCACTCCAGATAATTTTAATTCATCTCGTTTTCGCTGCAATTAAGTCAATAAATCATATAGTGACGACGATTTGTGTGGTTTTTGTTCAATTCTTTTCATTTTTTATTCTTTTTTTGGCATTGATTTCCACTCACATTCTGTTTTAACTGTAGGAACATCGACAGAGTGATGGTAAAACGTATATGCGCTTCCAGTTAAAAAAAACAATGAAAAACAGCAAATATGTTCACAGTACGATGCCTGGGTGTTAGTGGATGGTAGGGTGGAGTCCTCGCTGTGTTCATGCCGCCGCTATTCTTCGCTGTAAGTTACGAACACTGTGTAATCTCTCGTTGCAAGTTACGAACACAGTGTAATGTCTCGTTGAGTTACAAACAGTGTAATCTCTCGTTGCAATTTACGAACGCAGTGTCATAACAATTTATATCACTTTTGCAAATAACGTGCACACAAATTTACGTTAATAATCACGTCACGTACTAACAGTTACATTTTTTTACCATATGTGCACACGCTCTTTTATATACGAGTATTTTCAAGTCACGTACACACTGATGGCCAGTATTCACGTATGTACACACAAAGTTATGTCAATTTTCAGACTCCCAGTGTTAAACGTACCGCAATTCTTAGTAATGTAGGTGTGCGTTTGTGTCCAACTGTTTATCTCGGTCTTTCCTTGTGTCAGGGGGTAACTTGTCAGGATAAGACCGATACGCTGATCATGAATCATAAAATTGCATTGTTTGAGATTATTTATTTTTATTTTTCAACTTATTTTCATTCGTAGTTAGATAGCAGGACAAGTAACAAAAGGGAAATGCATAATACCAGGATTTATCTAAGGATTTAAATTTGACGGTAACCATGTAACAAGAGCTGCTATCCTGATCCAACCGAAACAACAATGTCTTTTACCTCTTAAATAACACCAGAAAATATAATATCTCTCGACATTTACGGACATTCTGGGAGCCATGAATAGAGACAATAAAATCGATTCCTTTCTATGCTGATGCCATGTACAGATGTGTCGGGAAACTAAAGAAATGTGTTTTGAAGCGAATGCCAACATAACAAATTTAATTTAGTCTTGCTGAGAGGGAGGTGTAACTAGGGAGAGGGATGAGAGCATCTTGGGAGAGGCTGTTTGAAGAGTGTGTGAGAGTGGGAAGGGTGTGTGGGGAGAGCTGGTGCGGTGAGAGTTGTGTGTGTGTGTGTGTGTGTGTGTGTGTGTGTGTGTGTGTGTGTGTGAAGCAGAACTGGAGAGAATGAAATTGAAGAAAACAGCTGGATAACAGGAAGGAGGAGAAATATATGAATGAACGGGAAGAAGGGTTACCTAAGGAAGAGAGAAAGAAACCAGAATGTGAGGAGGAGGAGGAGGAGGAGGAAGATGAGAGTGCAGGAAGGAGGGAACTGGGTGAGTGGGAGTGATGATTATGGTAAAGGGGGAATAAGAGAGAACAAACTACTACGGAAAGAATGGAGAGAGATGAGTAGGAAGCAATAAGGAGGAGAATGGATAGCGTCTTGAGGGGAATTAGGGGAAGAGAGTTAAAGAGAGATGAAAATAAAGAAAAACGAGAGAATTGCATATAAGGAGAGAGAGAGAGAGTGAATAATAGGAGATGAAGATGCGAATTCCCAGATAATTTGGTTGCTTGGAGGGCTTAAATGCTTGTCTGCTGGGAGAGCTTAAGGGCTTGTCTGCTTTGAGAACTTAAATGCTTGTCTGCTGGGAGGGCTTGAATGCTTGTCTGCTTTGAGGGCTTAAGGGCCTGTTTGCTGGGTGGGCTTGAAGGCTTGTCTGCTTTGAGAACTTAAATGCTTGTCTGCTGGGAGGGCTTGAATGCTTGTCTGCTTTGAGGGCTAAGTGCTTGTCTGCTGGGAGGACTTTGGGGGCTTGTGCACTTGGTATACGATGCCTTAACCCCTTGAATATGATGACTGAAACCCATAACTGTGATGACTTAACCCCTTGATTACGATGACTTAACCGCTTGAGTACAGTGACTTAACCCTTTGAGTACAGTGACTTAACCGCTTGAGTACAGTGACTTAACCCTTTGAGTACAGTGACTTAACCGCTTGAGTACAGTGACTTAACCCTTTGAGTACAGTGACTTAACCCTTAAATATATCAACATATCACCTTTATATCAAGACTTTACAACCCACTCAGCTATTTCACAACCTTTTTTTTGTTTCCTATATTATATCGAAACAAATTACAGGATATTGAGTTTTATGTAACATTGATATTCAGTTTTAATCTGCATGTCATTTTCTGTTGATTAATGAATATCGCGGAAATTGATCTACAGGTGAAATAGAAGAATCTGAAATACAAATAAGTGTTGGAAAGTGTATATTTGCGTGATATATAATAACCTTGCCTGTTGGTGTTTTGTTTGTTTTTTTCTTCAGTCTACATATTATTTTTTCTAGTTATATTTTTACAACACTACATTTATGTGAAAAATATAGCCTTTACATCACTACTCAATGTGTAACAAGCGTTGTGGTCGTTCTCAATCGGTTGTTTTGTGGTAGTACCGCCGAAAGTCGTGTCGTGGTGGTGCCCTCTAGAGGTCGTACTGTGGTCGTGTTGTGGTACGGAGCAAAATATTGACTACACAACAAGAAAACATTTTAGGAGGTGTATATTCCTAACAGCTTCAGTGAAAAAGAACCAAAAAATACGGAGTTTTTTCCTATATAAAAAAAACTGTCTTTTTTCCATCCGACGGAGCCCCGATAAAAATGGGTTGTGCAGTATTTTTAAATTCAATTTGATATTCAGTGTCCAAGGAATTTTGAGTCAGAGATGCTCTTGATCTGTGTAGGTATATATATATGTCTGTGTCTGTGTGGATGCGTTTGTATGTGTAAGAGACAGAGAGAGTCTGTGTGTATGTGTTTGCTTTATATAGTTGTGTGTATTTTTGTAAATGTGTATTGGAATGTCTGTTTTTTTCTGAATGTGTAATGCGGTTAGGCTTTTCTGAGCATGTTTGTGTGTGTGTGTGTGTGTGTGTGTGTGTGTGTGTGTGTGTGTGTGTGTGTGTGTGTGTACTTTAACAGACTATCATTAAACACTCAGTAAACTCACCCGCCCAAGTCAACTGACTCACTGACAACTGTTGTCTTTTGATAACTAAATTTACATTAATGGATATACCGTATTGTTATTTTACTGATTAGGGGATAATTGCATTGAATTGTCTAGTTAAAATAGTTAAAATAGGAACAATGCTTCAAATAGGTTTATATAATTTCTATAGCAAAAGTGATGAACAATACCGTGGGTGATGAACAGTGCTGTGGGTGGTGAACAATGCTGTGGGTGGTGAACAATGCTGTGGGTGGTGAACAATGCTGTGGGTGGTGAACAATACCGTGTACGATCAGTGAGTATAATGGTACTGTATGTTTGCATATATTCAGAAAATCTCTCCATTTCCTTGCATCATAATGTCATTTATTTTACAACACTAAAGATAGGTCACCTGCCCTGGCACACCTTCCCTGGTTGCCATAGAGTTCAGGTGCTCTTGACTTCGCCCCCGCTTCCCCCACCCACCCCCTTGCACCACACGTCACCATGACAACACATCTCTCTCCGTGTTGATGGACTGAATGACACCACTCCTCTTGCTTTACAGGTCAAATGTTACCGCGTAGTTTTATATCGCTTATTCCATCTCGACAACAATAGAGACAAAAATATCACGACCTGTGCAGCATCATTTATACACTATAAACTGACGCTTTGACAGAAGGGAAGTAATACTAAATTCATTAACGTCTCAACAAGAGTCGCAGTTGGATTAAATACTAGTGGGTGGAGCGTGGAGGTGTGTCAATATCAAGAGATGTGGTTGGCTGTTGGTTTTGTAGGCGGAACTATCTAGTGGATCGTTTCACCTACGCCACGGCAATACCTATTGGCTTGAAACATAAGATTTAATTTTTTTTGGCATTTGATTTATATAACGAAATTTTTAGAATATTTAGTAATTGTGTCTCCCGGTAATTGTTGTTCAAAAGGACATCTCGATCAATCTGTTACCGTACCATACACATAAAACGAACAAGGCAATAGATGATATTGTCCGAAATTTGCTTATTTATCTTAATGACTCTGCTCTAGAGGTTAAGACATGACGGTTACTTTAGAGAAGAGAAAGATGATTCACAATAAAACAAGATGTGAGAAAATAACATTCAAGCATAACTGTTACTATAAATAAATTTTCTTTTATTGAATATTTTTAATATGCTTAAAAAATCTCAACTGGAACCTTTAAAATATCATCAGTTTTGTAACCATTTGGAAAAAAGTGTTTCATTAATATACTGATATCACTATTGTTACATAAGTGCCTCCCATTAAGTAATAGAACGAGAGACAGACACTACAAGTTGGAAATAATAAGTTACATTTTTATATAAGTACATAATAAAAACAGTAATAGCATTCGGCATTTCCTTGAGTCTTATAAACGGATTAAACAAGAATCTAAAAAGTAGGAATCTTCTTGTATGTATTAGAGCTTCTTTAATGATTTGGCCGTGTTGTGCGACGAGAGACGGGGAGGGCGATCAAAAGAACCTGGAATGAGTCGACCAATAGGGAGAGATCATGCGGAAGACACAAGTTGGGATGAAGTGACTATGCTTGGGCGTGCATGGGGTTGGCGTGGCGTGGCGTGGCGTGGTGTGGCGTGGCGTGGCGTGACGTGGCGTGGCGTGGCGTGGCGTGGCGTGGCGTGGCGTGGCGTGTCGCGGCGTGGCGTGGCGTGGCGTGGCGTGGCGTGGGGGAGGACTTGCAGAATATCGGGTTGGTAGTGAAAGAAACAGAAGACAGAGAAACTTAGGTTGAGATGGATCTGAAAAGTGGAAGAAGAATGATTTAGGCGCAGAGAGGTAAGACGTGAGCTCGATATAACTGAAGCGTGAATCAGAGAGTGAGAGAATGACGACATCTTGACAAATACACAATCTGAGTACGAATTCCACTGACATAGAGAAGTGTTAATGAGAAACGTTGAGAGAGGATGCTTGGAAACTACCTCTACCAGGGTCCTCAGATTATTACACTTTTAAATGACCATAAAAAATAAAGCTTCACTTTACGGAATCAATACATTTCGACTCTGTTTACTTCATTATAGCGTTATTAATTAATGGAGTCAAGTAGAGATGTCCAAGTATCTTGTTTAGTAGGAGTTTGAGGTGAAATTCAACGCGTGAAACTTTGATAATAATCTGCGGCCTCCTGCCTCCTCCTCACTAGGGTAATGAGACAGTTTTAACTCGTTCTTTTGTAAATTGTATGGCATGATGTGTGTGGTAAGGCGGTCAGCAGGTGTATAATAATACCTAAATAGTATACCTGAATCAACAAAATTATGTCTTATAAAATGAGAATCGATTTGAAAAACATTTTTAATCTGTATTTATAAAACAGATTAATAAAACACATTCTCCATCAATGACAAATACACGTAGGTCTATGGAAACGATGACACAGCATAATTTAGCTATATGCAGCCCGTCACCTGACAAACTCTTTCGTCAAGCATAAAATCGTTCACTAATAGCTAATAACACACACAGTTGCTGGTGTAGTTAAAAATAGAATCACTATACAACTAAATGATGATACAACATTTAGTTTATTCATAGTTTTTAGGTCTAATACCACTGTAGAGCATAATAAAGGGATAAAATATATCAATGGTATATTTCCAGCCATAATCTATACATAATGTGGTCATAATAGATAATGATGTTTGTATATACTAATGATAGAATCCATTTCAGTGGGGGTTATCAGTGTTGGGGATAATGGAAGTAATCAAGAATGGCATATCAGGTCTATGAATCCTCAGAGGCTCACCCGTTAAATATTCCCCCCATCACTAACTGGTACAGAGCGTTAGTACATTTTTGTTTTATCATTTTTTATCCACATATTGGTGTTGCAGGCTATTTAGGCCAAATAAACCACTCTCATGTCTTCAGTTAACGAGTACAGGCCAGATAAACTGCTTCCATGTCCTCCGTTAACGAGTACAAGCCAGATAAAACACTCCCACGTCCTCAGTTAACGAGTACAGTCCAGATAAACTGCTTCCATGTCCTCATTAACGAGTACAGGGCAGATTAACCACTTTAATGTCCTCCGCTACAAGTACATCAACAATAGAACCTTAAGGATTCAGGGGCCAGAGTACTAGACGTTGTTACCCGACGGCAACACAAAAAAAAATAATAAAAATACTGGAGGCTTACGTTGGAAATCAAATTATAGCATCTCACAAGAAACTCAAGGGTATGGGGCCCCAGCAGCCTTAAGAGTAAGTCAGAAACTCCATAGATCCTCAGAGACGTTTAGAGGAAATATTTATGCTTGAACTGGATGAAGATATTTGTTTTGTTTACATTCTAGTACTAGTTTATTTATCGGAATGCCTCTCTCTCTCTCTCTCTCTCTCTCTCTCTCTATTACTGGTTGTTATATTCTTATTATAATTCCCGCATAAATCATGTAGTATATTTTTTATTAGTAGTAGTATTTTCTGTCCCTTTCTTTTTTTTATTGCATTTTTATTTCATCTCTTTTTTTTACTATCGAGGATGAAGTCCACCTCACAAAGTTTTCCTCCTACAACAAACAGGAAACTTTATCGTTTACTGAACTTTTTTTTTCCTGGACAACTTTTCTCTCTTTCTTCATGCTGGTGTGTGTGTGTGTCTGTGTGTGTGTGTGTGTGTGTGTGTATCTGTGTGTGTGTGTTTGTGTGTGTGTGTGTGTATGTGTCTGCGTGTGCGTGTGCGTGCGTGCGTGCATTGTTACGAAACCCAACTACCTCTACTGTTGACTGTATTACGTACTGGTGACCTAAAAACAGCACGAAGAACCTTAACAGATGAATAGCAATAAAAAAAAATCATGTGAGCACAGTGACACTAAGTGGTGGTCGCGGGTAAGCCATGGACAAATTGCGTCAGCTGATCCAATAGTAAACAAAGGGAGAGAGGGGGAGGGACAGCAGGCTCGCGCGATAGCTACATCAATAGAAAGTCTACGGACGTGGCGCACCCTTATTCAACTACTACATTTTACCATAAGAATTACTCCAACGCAGCCGTCACTATTCTTCAAGCAGACTCCTATTACCGCTACTCAATGGCCTGTAGTAGGATAAGAACTAGGTGGAGATATTGGCCCGTCAGCTAGTCTCCACCTCTCCTTGCCCCGCCCTCCCTCCTCCCTCCTGTGTAGGTGGAGGGAGGAGGAGAAGATGGAAGTAAGGTAACGGAGAGTTAGACACCCACACAACATCAGCAACGGTGAAATTTTTAATCTTATGACGGCTGAACACGAGGATTTATAGCTCCAAATTTGCATCATTCCTCAATCCACAAGTGTGTGTGTGTGTGTGTGTGTGTGTGTGTGTGTGTGTGTGTGTGTGTGTGTGTGTGTGTTAGAACAATTTTACCCCTGTGTTAGGAGAACACTGTAATAGTTTGTCGTGGCTTTTAATATATTTATTAATACTATCCTTTTTTATGTATACTTATTACTACAGTTATCGTTTTAAAATCTTATATATATCATCCAAGAAAGATTTAAAGTCTTGTCGTCAAATACGTTATAAAGAGACAATTACTAGTGGTTGATGGCAAGGAAGTTATGGTTTATTAGCATCTATGTCTAAGTATGTCTATCTCACAAGTTTACAGTCGAGAGAGGTATCCAACACTATGTGGCCGCCTGGATGATGGGCTCTGGGGGGTTCAATTCCACCCGGTCGTAACCTTTTGGTATTTATTGGACTATGAAGCCTGTATGAGAGATGAGTGAGTGTGTTTGTACTTAATATCAGCCCACACACACACACACACACACACACACACACACACACACACACACACACTATCGAATCAGAGGAATTTAAACATAAATAAATACACTGTAGTGGTAGCCAAACCCCTAAGAATTTGACAGCTAAGGCACTGATCACCAACAGCTAAATTACGGAGTACAGACAATTAAGATATTTAACAATGACAATAAGGGTTTTCTATACTGACAGCCAAGGTTTCAAGCAAGATATCTCACTCCCATAATGTTGAGCACTGGCAGCAGCAGATGTGCTGAGTAAAAGTCTGACTTCCAAACACCCAGAAGGGACTGTTCACTATAGAAGCCTTCATACACAACGTCCCCCAGGCAACCCCCAAATAGAATTCCTGACGGTGGGTTTGAGAATGAACATTTTTGTCGAGAATATTGCATGAATTTAGGAAAGCCATTTTGTGAGAGAGAAACCAAATACCCGTAGAGGTAAAGGGGCAATAGGGTAGGGGAGAAAGGGGGGGTATTGGGGTGTTGTAGGGGGTGGATGGGGGTATTGGGGTGTTGTAGGGGTGGATGGGGGTATTGGGGTGTTGTAGGGGTGGATGGTAGCTTGGTGAAGGGCTGGAAGGCAGCTGTCACTTTAAAGAGCGACCTGAGAGCCTGAGTTATCATGAGGGAATGGGGAGCTTATATGGGGAGAAAGGGAGCTCAGATGGGGACGAAGTGGGGAGGAGAGAGAGAGAGAGAGACTTATAACATTGGGGCTAGATACGTTTGCATTGGGGAAAAAACAGTTTATTACAGAGAAGAAGGGGGACACAATTGCCTGGGAGGAAAAAAAACTCTTGATGGAGGCTGTGGGAGTCTGAAATAGGGATGAGAGGGAGAAAGATGTCTGTATATGGGAGAAGAGGAAATTTAGAAAGAGAGAGGGACGATGCTATGTACATTAGACGTGAGGCGAAAAGTTCCCATGAGATCAAGAGAATTAATTAGTCGTGAGAGAAGAGTATGGGATGGTGTCCCTGGTAGTGATAGAGTGGGGGGAATCTGAGTGGGAAGTTTCTGTAGTGTCTAGATGGGTGAATGGGTGTAAGTGCGTGGAGAGGTGCTTGTATGGTGGAGAAGGTCAGTTAATGAGATAATGATGAGAGGTATAAGGATGGTTGAGTATTAGGTAGTGTGAATGATGAAGTGGCCAGCAATCTGTATGGTAGAGAGGAAAGACTGAATATAGGAAATGGGAGAGGACTTCGTGTGGCTGAATGCATTAGTTAGTTTATGGGAATGGGGAACAGTTTGTATGGTTAAGTGGGGTGTGTGAGAGATAGGGTGGGGAGTGATTTAAAAGGAGGAGAGGAGGTAGCTTGGTGGTGTAAGGGAGTGAGAAGGAGTGTGTATGGCATTGAGGTGTCAGTCTGTGTAAGGGAGTGAAGGAGAGTTTGTATGGTTGAGAGGGTTAAGTTAATATCGGGAAGTGGGGAGAAGTTTGTGTTAAAGAGATGATATACGCTTGGCTAGTTTTGTTTTCCCAGTAACGACAAGGCTGAGGGACCCTAACGATAATAACTTGTAAATGCCAATAAAATGGTGAAGGAGTTGTTACATATTCTATCAGAAATATAAATAGTTAAGTCTAGCCAGTGAAAGAAGATGAGGTCATGTGGTTGTGCCGAGTTTCAATCAATCAACCTAAGTGGGAGTGTTGGAGGCCACGACCCTTCACTTGGTACGTTATCGGGTTCCCTCTTTTTTTTTTTTTGCCAATCCTTCCAGATTTTACCGGGGTTTTGTTGACGTGATATTCAAGTCTTATCAAAAATTAAAAGGTTAAAGTTTATCAAGCTTTCCAGACAGAAAAAAATGAGACAATGTGATGGGTTACAGTAATTAATGTACTGTACATCTACCATCGGGTGACCTGACCATAACAGTAGAAGCCAAAATTCGGGAATTCTTCGATTAGTGCTCGACACGCTGGCCGAGCTTGTATACAGCGCGTGGTAATACTTCCTGTTAAAGCAGAACTACAACAGTAGTCACATGTGTTGTGTTAGTTTGGCTTTATTCATTTGCCCACTGAATGCTTCACTGTTTCCATTCTACGTGAAAAACATACATATACGTAGCTTTATTATATATTTTTTAAGATAAACATTCCTTCTAAGACCCTGCTGTATGTAAGAACTCGTGGCATTCTTAAATTTTATAATTCTTGTTGCTTCTTGATTATCACCGACATGAATCCCGGTAAGGGTTCAGCTTTCTTTATCAGTTGTCATTATATTCGAGGCGAATGTCAGAGAGCTGTGCACGGAGCGTCAGTTAATGAAGTTAACGGGAGTTTGGAGGAGCGTAAGCAACAGTGCAACACGCGGAGAATATTGCTGATCTGGGCAGTCAACGTCTGGAGCGGGATTAATCAGTCAATTGAGGCAGCAACATTGACTACTGAGGCTAATGGTGTCCTGACGTCCAGGTGTTCTCTTCCTCCTCCTCTTCCTCCACCTCTTCCTCCACCACCTCTTCCTCCTCCTCCTCTTCCACCATCTTCACCTCCTCCTCCTCCTCCGCTTCGTGCTGTGTGGCGGCTGTGTCTAGATACCGATGGATAACTTCTTACCATGATGTCAACACGTAAAAGAGACTCGGAAGACCCACGCTATGGCTAGATCCCATACTAATGACAAAAGCGGTCCATTAGTTTCTCGTAGGCAAGAGTAACCATCGTCCTACTGCATTCAGGGTCAAGGGTACAGGTGCGACAGGTATTAGGTGTTGAACAGGTGAGCGGAGTATACAGGTATGCGAGGTTAAGACAAAGGGAATATTTAATAGGAAGATGAAACAAAATATATAAGGATAATGATAAATAGAGTAATATACAGTATATATATATATATATATATATATATATATATATATATATATATATATATATATATATATATATATATATATATATATATATATATATATATATATATATATATATATATATATTGCCTGTCAGTGAGAATAGCGCAGGACCTCAGGTGGGATATTCAACAATACTAAGGCGGCACCTGTCCCATAAATCACTCTAAATAACTAGATTAATAACATGACAATTAACATCAGTGTATTTTTTTCGTTATTTTTCGTTTGCAGAATGTTTTTTTTTTTTTTTGGTGTCTCAGCAAAATAAAAAATAAATTAATTTTTTCTTCATTACAAAAGAGCGGATACCTGTTGAATCTCTTTTAATTTATACGGACAATACTTCAGTTGAAATTGATATCTGAAAGGAAATTTAATTGTATGCATTTTTCCAGTCGGAACAAAATGTACGCTGGGACACGCTCCACACACACACACACATCACACACACAACACACATCACACATCACACATCACATCACACACACACACACACACACACACACACACACACACACACACACACACACACACACACACATCACACACACACACACACACACACACACACACACACACACACACACACACACACACACACACACACACACACATCACACACACACACACACACACACACACACACACACACACACACACATCACAGACACACACACACACACACACACACACACACACACACACACACACACACACACACACACACACACACACACACACACACACACACACACACTCAAACTCCCACACACACGTCACTGAAATTATATCGTGACTCCCGGAAGCTGCAAACGTTTATTGAAAAACCCAAACAGTCAAAAGATACGAGGCTGGAACACCATTAAAAAAAAAACATGCAATTTATCGATTACTCCGGCTCTGTTATTCACTCATACAATAAAAAACTACATTAATTACAGTGTTATGATCTTGTCTCGTCTGACTCGTCATCCACCCAACATGACAGTGACAGGAGTAGAGAAACCATACAGAATACGTTTATCGGTCACACATAAATACGGAAAACTCCTTAAATTCCAGAAACTCTACAGAAAGTATCAAAGGTTTGAGAAATAAAGTGTGATAACAGAGACTAGTGTTTTAGTGTACAAGGAATCTTATTATTGATCTGCAGCGAAATTCTTTGTAGAAATCCCTTACTCTTATTATGTATACAGTCGATAGCTTTAAGTTAGTGTGACAATATGGAGTATTATAAGCCTGTATTACTGAGGTCTGTAAGCATCTATGGCTGAAACCTTATGTCTATATACGGTGGGATGATCTACAAAGGTATACAGTAAACACAAAACACAACAGAATTAAGCTTTATCACCAAATATTTCTCGGTTCATCAAGCAGACCGTGACGGACCCACAACCATTCCCACCTGTGTGTCGGTTTTGCAGTTCTCTCTGAAAAAAAAAATTTACAGCGAATTCATTTATTTCTGGGAACGGACGCAGCTCATCCAGTTGTGTTTTTTCACTCTTTCTACAACGTAAAAAGGAGATTGCGTTCATTGATTTCTCGACTGTCAGTGCCTTTCTTACTGGGAGGAGAGAGAGGCAGCGAGAAAGAGGAGGAAGGGAATGAGGGAGAGAAAACAAATGAAGAAGAGGTTAGTGGTTTCACACACACACACACACAAGTCAAGCTTTCTCGTGTCCCTGACCACGTTCTGAGTGACACCAACCCTTTACGTCACCGTTTTAGACTTTCCAGAAAAACTCACTTGATGGCTCATTACGATCCAAGAAATCTTACCTAACTTTTGAGCTTCCTTCTGGTTAAGCTAACACGAGTCTCACACTTAACTTACTTCCCTTGATCTCCACGAGTTATATTCTGTATATTTCCGTTGAGTTACTGTACGTCTTCTATCATCAGAACTTCTTATAATTCCCTTTCAGTTCTGTTGACTCAGTGGATTGTTAATACGGAATACAGTTCTACAAGCTATCAAACTCCACACACACACACACACACACACACGCATGCTGATTCTCCCAAGTTGTTGTACTTGGCTCTCGTTCCCAAAGTTCAGCAATTAGATCATCCTGGTAGTGTACAGAGGACAGTACGCCACGCACGACTCCAGTACTGTCTTCACTTAACTACAGACTTGAACCCTAAATTGACAAGTGTCTCTCGTGTGGTCCGTCTCTCGTGAGGTCCGTCTCTCGTGTGGTCCGTCTCTCGTGTGGTCCGTCTCTCGTGTGTTCCGTCTCGTGTTCGTCTCTCGAGGTCCGTCTGTTTCGTTCTCTTCTCGTGTGTTCCGTCTCTCGTGTGTTCCGTCTTCGTGTGGTCCGTCTCGTGAGGTCCGTCTCTCGTGTGTTCGTCCTTCCGTCTCTCGTGAGGTCCGTCTTCGTGGTCCGTCTTCGTGTGTTCTGTCTCCGTGTTCTGTCTTCGTGTGTTTCGTGTTCTCTTGTGTTCGTCTTCGTGTTCTGTCTTCGTGTTCGTCTCTCGTGTGTTCCGTCTCGTGTTCTGTCTTCTGGGTCGTTCTCGTGTCTGTCTTCGTGTGTTCCGTCTCTCGTGAGGTCCGTCTCTCGTGTGTTCCGTCTCCCGTGTTCCGTCTCTCATGATAACTTAAAATATCCCCATCCATAACACCCAGGCAAAAGATGTTCACGGGACCACCTCGTTGATTTACAGCGATCTGCTTCAGGCATTTAACACATCCTCGTTATGATTGAATGTTCTATACGATCTTATAGTTACTCTTCAGGTCATTATATATATATATATATATATATATATATATATATATATATATATATATATATATATATATATATATATATATATATATATATACAGTATATATATTTACATTATTAAATCTACCGTTGAACATAAAGGTACATATAAAAGAACAAAGGCAAAATATAAAAAAACAATAAGCCGAGCACCATTGTATGTTAGGGTGTGGAGGTAATTAAATCTTCCATTTCCTTTCAAAAAGAGAAAAAAGTTTTACATTGGTAGGGAGAGGGACGATATTTCCACACGCACCTCCCGCCTCTCCATAACTCGAGCCAAGAGACGAGTACACCGGCGCTTGCTTTAAAGGGAATCGCTTACGGTGAGGCGATACTGAAACAAAATCTGAACTCAATATTATATCTTCTATCTTGAACTTTTCCTGCCCATTAAACCATTAGATAGTTTTTTAATGTTATCCAGCTATCCATCCAGCCATCCACCCTGCCGTCAGCTCTTTCCAGGTGTATTGTTAACTCGTGTTATCCAAAGATCACTGTTGGTCTTGTCCTCCGGTAACAAGGTCCTTCCACTACCATTTCCTGTCCTCTGCTACTTCTTACTTTGGTGTCAGGCCTAACCCATCCATTTATTTCACTCTCTTCACATGTTATTCCTGCCATATATCTTTCTACGAACTTCTTTTTACTGTCTAGTGTTTTTGTGTGTCTCTTTTTGCCCTACATTTCCATATCATGCATCCAGGCTGCTTCATTGCTTACCTCAGTATAGTGGTCGGTCAAGTTTCAACAAAGGAACTCAATTCTAATGACTATAAAACTTAATTCCCAAAAGGCACCCCAACCCATTTTGTCTCCTCCTTCGATTTCCCTAAACTGATTTTAATTAACCAACACCACATAGTTATCCTGTAGACTCATATTTAAAACCTTCCTTTGGGTATTCATTCGAGTCCTTCATTGAGGAAGACTTTGTGATTGTGGTGAACATTAGTTCTATGATATTACCATTAAATTCATCCATATAATCATTATATACTGTACGTGTTTGTGACTCTGGAGGACAAGACACAAACGCTATGAGAAAACCAACAAAGTCAACATAATAGGAACAGTTGATTTCTAAACCTTTGAAAATCTAATAAGACTTCATATATATTTCATTTCACTCGTCAACAGCAGAGGGCATCATAATAAAGTTCTCCCTCCGCCTAATGAGGAGGATGGTGAAGGAGGATTAATAGACCACGAGACAATAACCCCACCATCATCGCCTCAAACATCAATCTAATACCAGAAAACACCAAAGTAATACCTAATGATACCTGATATTAGACAGGTAACGAATCCCCTTGTTGAATATTATCTACACACACACACACACACACACACACACACACACACACACACACACACACAAAGAACGTTGATTAAGAAGAGCAGTAAAGGTGATTTATCGCAAGAACGAGGATCATATTGTCACCACAACTCATAAAACTAATGAACAACCACGACTCAATCAGAAGAAAAACATTTGTATAGCTAATAAATGTTGCCAATTATGAGTGAATGTTATATGGATTTCTCCCCTCCATCTCCTCTCCTCTCCCTTCTCCCTCCCACCTTCCCCTCTTCGTCCTCCCCCTCTTCTTCTCAACCTATTCTTCTCTCTCTTTCGTACATTACCTATCCATTCTCATCATCCATCATTTCACCTTTTCTTTCACTTGCTTTCCATAACATTTCTGAGGTATTCCCATCCACCTCCGGTACCGTACCTACCCTAACCCAGCTCTCACTTGGATAATTTTTATTCCTCCTTAACCCGAACATCAACACTCGCCCTCTCTTTCATCCTTTGCTTAAAATGTTCTCCTCATTTTCCTTTCACTTCCTCTTTTTCCCCACAATACATCATTTTTCCCTCACAAAACTTAATTTTTCCCCACGATACAGTAAATTTTTCCCCATAATACTTCATTTTCCCCTACAATATCTCTCCTCTTTTGTTTTCATCTGTCATTTCCCTATTTTCTCCGACTCTTCATTTGATGGCCTTACCTATCACGAGAGAGAGAGAGAGAGAGAGAGAGAGAGAGAGAGAGAGAGAGAGAGAGAGAGAACAGTGGACACAATATATACTGTAATCTACCACTTGTATTTGCTCACCTCTCTCTCTCCTATTCACTTTCCTATCAATACAGAGAGATAGAGAGATAGAGAGAGAATAAATAAAGAGACAGACGTAGAGGGAGAGGAAGAGCAAGCAATCCAATAACGAATAATAGAAACTACAAAGACAATCAAACACTAACAACTACAATAAACAAGTAAACAAATGTTTCCTCTACAACCAAATACTTTTGTTTCTTTTATTCCAAGGAAGGAATTAAGTTCGCCCGGACATTTCTCTTCAATAAACAGTTTTAACTATAAATAGATAACTTTTACCCTAAGTCAGAAACTGGTCGTAAAATAAAGGAACTTTGTCCATAAACAAGATCGAACTCGGCGTCAACAATTATCTCCTGCATAAACAAATGTGGTGTCGGTTCTCCCTCCCTCTCACGTTACCTCTCACCCTCCCCCTCACGCTCCCTCTCACACTCCCTCTCACCCTCCCTCTCACCCTCCCTCTCACACCCCTCACCATCCCCACGCTCCCTCTCACACTCCCTCTCACACTCTCTCACCCTCCCTCTCACCCTCCCTCTCACACTCCCTCTCACACTCCCTCTCACCCTCCCTCTCACCGTCCCTCTCACGCTCCCTCTCACCCTCCCTCTCACACTCCTCTCACCGTCCCTCTCACACTCCCTCTCACACTCCTTCTCACCCTCCCTCTCACCCTCCTCTCACACTCTCTCACCCTCCCTCTCACCCTCCCTCTCACTAACTCTCCTTCTCACCTTGATTCACACTCAACAAATTAACAACACCAACATTAACACCACAGCACCACTAACACCACAACACCACTAACACCACAGCACCACTAACACCACAACACCACTAACACCACAGCACCACTAACACCACAACACCACTAACACCACAACACCACTAACACCACAGCACCACTAACACCACAACACCACTAACACCACAGCACCACTAACACCACAACACCACTAACACCACAACACCACTAACACCACAGCACCACTAACACCACAACACCACTAACACCACAGCACTCAACACCACAACACCACTAACACCACAACAACACTAACACCACAACACCACTAACACCACAGCACCACTAACACCACAGCACCACTAACACCACAACACCACCAACACACACAGCACCACTAACACCACAACACCACTACACCAACACAGCACCACTAACACCACAACACCACTAACACCACAACACCACTAACACCACAACACCACTAACACCACAACACCACTAACACCACAACACCACCACTAACACCACAACACCACTAACACCACAACACCACTAACACCACAACACCACTAACACCACAACACCACTATCACCACAGCACCACTAACACCACAACAGCACTAACACCACAACACCACTAACACCACAACAATAACACTGACACCACAACAGCACCATAAGAAGGCTAACAGAATCACCATGATAACAAGTACACGGGCAGGTCTAGGGCGCTGTAGACCGGCTTCTGTACAGTAGATATGTTATCGAGGACGGCTGGCGCAGGCTCCCTGGCCGTAATCTCAGGCGATCCTGTTAATACGGCTCGTATATCCTGCCTCTATCCTGCTCCTTGTAGCATCCTCCCTCCTACCCCCCGCCTCCGTCTTATTCCTACCCAACACCCTTGCCCTCTATAGTCTTGCCCTTTGCAGCCCCTGACCCAAGCCTGCCCCTACCTCCTACCCTTGTCCTATCCCACAACCCTGGCTTGTTACATTCCCTCACCCTCCTTCACCCTCTCTCTCATATTTTCCTCACCTCACTCTCACCCTCACTCACCTTGAACGATCCTCCACACCTGTATTCCCTGTCTTCCAGTCTCCTCCTCTCTCCTCCTCCTGTTTATCACCTGTATGTTCAAGCTCTACTAAACTGCCTTCCCAGCGCAATGTTTCATTCTTTTTTTCTACCTAACTTTTCCACCTCCTCGTCCACCCCCTCCTCCTCCTCCTCCTCCTCCTCCTCCTCCTCCTCCTTCTTTACACTCTTCCCAGCATCTCATTCTTCAGCCCACATCTCTTTATTCTCTGTTCATCGCTTGATTTTCCTTTCTTTATTCATATATTTTACCATCTTATCCTCTCTCTCTTCCTTCTCTACCCTCACGTTCTCTCTCCCTCAATGTCTTGTGGTGACAACCTGTGTGTTCGGAAATGCCAAGAAGAGCTCCCCAAATTTGTGGACAATTCTTCCACTCTCGTTCGAACTTTCACCGAAGAAAAACAGACTGGAGCAAATTTTCGAAGTTCTTTTAAAGATGAGCGGGAGGAGGGAGTAAAGGTCTTGGGAAAGGTGGGGGGGTACGAGGGGAAATAAAGAGGTATATTGGGAAGAAAAGGGGGGTATTGGGGGGAGGAGAAGGGAGGGGTGTATTGAGAAAAGAAGAAAAGGGTCTTCGGAAAAATAGGGAGTATTGTGAAAATGGGGAAGGACGAGTATATTGAGGGAAAAATGAGGTTTATATGAGAAAGGGGAAGGGAGAAATGTTGTGGGGGAAACTGAAGAGATACTAGGAAAGGAAGGAAAAGACTCGAGGAAAGGAAAGGAAACATTTTATTAAACGTGAAAGTCTTGGCCAAAAGAAAAACGAATCTTGTGAAATTCCTCCCGTCTCGTCTACCCTTCCAGTCAGTTTTACTTGAAAATTCTTGGGGTATTTTCTTATCACTTGGAATCCAGTCGGGATCTCCCTGGACGGCTGCCACTGTGTATTTATTATAGAATGGTTTACACTACCTTTTCACTTCTTTGGATCTGGTAATGATTTAAGTCTTTAAAATCCCAAATAGTGTTCCCTAAAAGGTTCTCTATAAGCTACTGCGTACATTAATCACACAAGAGTTGACCTTTGATTGAAGAATAAGATTATTTCCTCCGTGTACATTATTTAATTACCTTTTCGTACACAATAAGAAAATTTCCAGGTCAGTAGAAACTAGAAGGTGAACTGTAACCCTTGGGAATAGATAGATAGTTATATATAGAGAGAGCGAAGAGAGAGATAGAAAGTCAGACAGACAGTTATTCCACCATAATAAGAAGAAAAGGGAGAATGTAAGAGAAAAAGAGGAAGACCAAGAAAACGAGTGTAATAGAAAACTAAAAAAAAATTTACAAGACAATCTTATCAAATGACGGACAGATAAACATAAATCCATATACTAGTAAACTGTTGGTTTCATCCAGAGCAACACCTCACCACAGTGGCTGCAGGAGAGAGACAAATTAAATGACATTAACAGGGAGAGGAAGGGCTAACCTGACGCATTACTACCTCCATTTTTCCTACTAAACACTGTATATTCAACGCCTCTTCCTTCTTCATCTCTCTCCAAACACATAAACCAAATGATCGTTTTTATTTTTTCTATTTTCAGGAGAAAATAGTTTTATATGAAGTATTATTTATCGAATTCGCACTTCTTTAACTGTGCTGTTTACTTGCTGTGTCAATCCAAACTGAAGGGATTTAGTGAATTGCCCCGTGGATGTTTGTCTGCTGGCTCTTACCTTTCACAAACTCTGGCCATTAAGTACCAAGTCCGGAGACGGTTCTTCTTTACGAGAGGCAACACCTCACTGAAAATTTACCTCCTCTACCCGCTGTACTCTGGCCGACGATATTAATGTCTAGTACAGGATTGCGATCAATGTCAGAGAGTCAAACCTTATCTGTCAGGGTCATGGGGTGATGACCGGGATGACAGTGGGGGAAACCTGAAGAAAATCCTGAGAACCTTATCATTTATTTTCGTCAAAGGTGTTTAAATATGAGATGTGTAAATATGTAATGTAAACACAAGAGATCCTGGTTCATCTCCACAGACCTACACAGACGACAATAATGCCACTGATCAGGTGACTGTGGACGTGGTAGACGACACCAAGAACTAGTTCAAGTACGAGTTCTGAAATCATTGGAAACTCGTGAAATTATGAAATACGTTTTTTTATCTGTCTCTGAGAGTCCTGAACGTTTCTCTTCACCAGGAAAATTAAAGTGCATGATTTCCTATATCTAATACTAATAAAGTTTTGAGGCGCACAAAATTTCAATATATTTACCGAAAGAGCAGAAGAACTTATGGGATTTACCAAGTTCCCCGTGGAAAACATTCGATAGCTTCGTTATAACCTTTCCGTTTCGTTATGTCGTGTACCGGAACTATTGATATCAAACAGTAGGGAGGCTAAGGTGTGTGTGTGTGTGTGTATGTGTGTGTGTGTGTGTGTTTTTAGTTGTGACTGCATACAAAAATGGATCATAACGGGAAAAGATTTGAAAGAATTAAAAACCAATATATACTGTAACCTCATAAATCCGTGTTTTGATTTCGTAACAGCAAAATCCTGCTGGGACGCGAGGCTATTCCCTGGATATGACGGAACACTATACATATACTGATAACGGTTCACTATTCTTGTATCGCTCCATCTATACAGTACACTATCTCCGTAAAGTCATAAATGAACACTCAAATCATAATGATTATTTCCTCCTAAAGACAATTTTATCAACAAAAAATGTACAAACAAACCATGACAACACTTCATTCTTCTATCACTTCTATCACTTACATCACTCAAATCTTCAAAAGAAGGAAGCGGGAAAAACGAACCATAAAGAAATGAATCAAGTATTTACGTGAACTCTTAATTTTTTCTTGTTTTATCACCTTACTCGATGTGGTACAGAGGGAATTTCCCCCAAATATGAATGAAAAAAATGCAGAATTAGGGTCGGCAAACTGTAACTTTTGGAGATTAAGGTAAAAAATGGGTGTAATCTGCATGATAAGAGGTTGTGTAATGGACGGGTGGGCGCTAGCAGATAAGTAACGACGTGGCCACACTTGTGATATCCTAATTCATTTACATAATCCTGACTCTTCCATAAGCCTTTCTTAGTGTTATTTCCACCCAGGTGTTTGTCAAGCAGGAGGAGGAGGAGTAGAGAGGGAGAGAGAGAGAGGTGTCCGGGATGATGGAGGAGGAAGGAGGACGAGGAGGAGGGGGAGAAGAATAAACAAGGAGAGGATGATAAGAAGGAGATGGAAAAGAAAAGTAGAGAAGTGGCAGGGAAACGAGTCTGGGATGTAGGAGGAGGAAGAGGAGAAGGAGATGAAGAAGGACGAGGAGGAAAAAGAGGAGGAGGAAGGGGAAGAAGGGTGGACTAGTCGAGGATAAGCAGGAAAAAGAGGAGGGAGAAGGAATAATTAAGAACAGATGAAGGAAGAGGAGGAGGAGGAATGTAAGATAATGACGAGAGAGAAACATAAAGAAGACGAAAACACAACACCAACCCCCCACCACTCCCTGCCTGGAGATGAAACATTCGCCTTACTTATGGAAATTCAACCTCTTGAAATTTCCATGACTGTAACACATCCATTAGCATATACACTGTTGGTTTTCAAGTCGAGTAAATGCATCATCCCATATCTTTCTTCAGGCGATCAGATAACTAGTGGTAAAGAAGAGATAGCATAGGAGAAAGAAATACCTAATATATCAAGTAAAAGGATAAACGAGGGAAAATATAAACAAAACAAAAGTGGTGTGTGTGTGTGTGTGTGAGGAGAACATCAAGGATATTAAAAGATAAATAGTTGAAGAAGGTTGTGGTGGTTATGGTGGTTGTGGTGGTTGTGGTGGTAGTGGTGTGGTTGTGGTGGTTGTGGTGGTTGTGGTGGTTATGGTGTGTTGTGGTGGTAGTTGTAGGTGGTTGTGGTGGTTGTGGTGGTAGGTGGTGGTGGTGTGTGGTGGTTGTGGTGTGGTGGTGTGGTGGTTATGGTGGTTGTGGTGGTAGTGGTAGTAGTGGTGGTTGTAGTGGTTGTGGTGGCAGAGTTACACAAGTCATTTTCCTTTTATTTTCCTTTTTATTGACGATAATTTGCTACTTCATCTTTTACCCGCTCCTTCTTCCTCTCCATTACCCAAATAACACCTCCACACTTCCTACCTCCTTCCTGCCCAAGATGTCTCTCCCAATATTTGATGCCTTCAATTTGAGGGTCAAGCTTCAATATTTTTCTACCTTCAGGAGACAACAAATATCAGTTTAGTTGTCCTCGCTAATTTCCTGGGTCCTCTCCCTTCAGTCTCACTGCCGAGTCACTAAATATTTCACTTATAATAATTCTTAAGTGAAAGTTTTCCTCTGTGTGTGTATGTGTGTGTTGAGGTCAGGGTGACTTATACAGTAAGGTTAAAGGAAACGCGACACCAAGCAGAAATATAGGAGTTCTGTAGAGTTTTAGATGTTTGGATAATGTTAATGACCTAACCTCCTTTTTTATATGAGGCGTGAGAAGCTACTTAAACTAAACCAGGACGAATAACATAATTAATTAACAAGAACCTACATTTCATTGTCTTTATATAACTTTTTTTCTTCACTTTTCTCCACTCCAGTCACCTCCTGAAAATATCTTAACCGATTCCCTGTTCATTTGTAAGTTGTTTGTTAATTTATCAACATGTACATAATTCTTAACATAAATATTTATTCTCCTTTTGAAATCGTTCTGTTGTGCCTGAGTATTTTGTTGTTTTTCTTTCCATTAATTTCGTTTTGTTTCCATACCAGTTTATTTTCGTCGCTATTGAAGTACGCTGCTATGCCTACCCTCTGCTCCTCTCTTGACCATTTCACTGTGGTCGCCTCTGCTAATGTATTCTCTGAGTGCCTCCGGAACATTTCTCCCTTCCTTAACTTCTCTAACTTCTTTTGGAAGTTCTGGCTCACACTTTGATTCATTAACCTCTCAAACTTTTATCTGCCTATGTCCATCATTCTCATTCAGATATCTCTAACTTTAAACAATCCTTTGAGTAAATAGACTTCAGTACTCTTAGTCTTTTCTCTGCTACTGAACACAACGTAAGAACTAATCACTGCATTCATTAACTCCTACAACTACACATCCTTCTAGTTGCCGCTTCCTTATCTCCTTCCTCGCTATTATTGAAATCATATATTAAGTTTTTTTCATTATAATTAATTCATTTTATATATTTTCCAACTCTTTTCACTTATTTTCTTCTACGTGTCAGTGTATTCGTGTCTGTATATAACTGTGTCTGGTTTGATGTAAGTCTTCATCAGGGCACATATATAAATTTCTTTGGGTTCATAACCAATCACTGATAAAATGCTTCCTATAATAAGAACTGGTGACATACACGCACTCAAACGTCAGGTAAATCCCGAAAAATCATAGCCCGTTTTGACGTAATATAGCCATCGATGACATCACTAAAACGGTTCATCACAATGTCACTGGCTTATCCACGTAAAAGCAGAGTTTAATTTATCCCACTGGTTTCCCTACGAGTAACTGACAGAATTTACACCCTTGGATTAATCTATGAGTATCTGGCTTCTCCACAGAGCTGGCTTTATCCTACCGGTGTGTACTGAAGCTTACGGAGTTAAAGCCGTAACCCACTAAGTTTGGCAAGTCAATCAAGTTCCTCGAGGCGACGAACAGACTTCAACAACCCCCCTCCCCCTCCCCACACCTCCTCCCCACCCCTTGTTGATGAGCTGGACAAGTAATAGACAGTAGGCCAGTGTCTCTTGTTAGTATGAGACAGGTGGTCATGTTTCGTTTCGTTGACAGAGGTAAGGGGGTGATGACAGCCACAGCAGAGTGAGTGTTAAAGGGGGTGGGGAGTGAACGAGAGAGAGGGGGTGAAGAGATAAACAGAGAGAAATATAGACGAAAGAGAAACAGAGGGAGAAAAGTGATATAAGCAAGAGAGGAATAGAGAGAAAGGGTGTAGGGTAGACGAGAGAGAGAATTAAAAAAATAAAAGAAAGAGATACAAAATGAAAAATAAGAGGAGAAAGGGACCTGGATGAAGAAACACAGACAATGAGTGAAAAATATGGAAAGACACACACACACACACTAGGCGGCTAGATTGTAAGGCTTGGCCAGCTAGTCCAATAAGAGGGAGAAGGGAAGGTATCACGTAAGATAAATGCTGACGATATAAGCACTAAGAAGAGCTCATAGAGTAGAATGTTAAATTATTCCTGCAATAGCACTCTGAGGAGAAGACAAGTTGCACCCTACCTCACCTCTCACTGCCACCTTATAAGACTCTGTACTAACGCCTCTGAATAACTAAGTTGGGTTCTTATCTTGATAATTGTGTAGTATTGGAGAAACAAAATGATAGAACGCGAGAAATCAGATACGGTTAGTTTTATCTCATTTATTATTTCATTTTTTACTTTGTCTTTAATGAAGTGAGATGTGGGATGATATCTTTAAATGGTTTTGTATGGTATATGTTTATAATGTTAGTCTGTGTTAAAGTTGGTGGTGGTGAGGGAATGATACTTGGGGCCACAATGACATATGTAAATCTTATGTTAAAGGCTAGCTCAGCGGTGTGTGTGTCAGAAGTGTAGTGTGTGTGTCAGGTGTGGTGTGTGTCAGGGGGGTGTGTGTCAGGGTGGTGTGTGTGTCAGGGGGTGGTGTGTGTCAGAAGTGGTGTGTGTCAGGGGGGTGTGTGTGTGTCAGGGGGGGGTGTGGTGTGTGTGTGTCAGAGGTGGTGTGTGTCAGGGGGTGGTGTGTGTCAGGGGGGGTGTGGTGTGTCAGGGGGTGTGTGTCAGGGGGGTGTGGTGTGTGTCAGGGGTGTGTGTCAGGGGGGTGGTGTGTGTCAGGGGGGTGTGGTGTGTGTGTCAGGGGGGGTGTGTCAGGTGTGTCAGGGGGTGTGGTGTGTGTCAGTGTGGTGTGTGTCAGTGTGTCAGTGTGTGTGTGTCAGAGGTGTGTGTGTCAGGGGGGGTGGTGTGTGTCAGGGGGGTGGTGTGTGTCAGGGTGGTGTGTGTCGGGGGGTGTGGTGTGTGTGTCAGGGGGGTGTCGAAGTGTGGTGTGTCAGGGGTGTGGTGTGTGTCAGGGGGGGTGTTCCACTTACCTCACACCTGCTACTATGTTTACCTTAAGAGCGCTTCTCACCCTCCCCACACAAAGACTATAAAGCAAAAGGCAACATTTTTCGACAGCTTTGTAAGTACACTTAACCATTTTACCTACTCAATGCAGAGGGTGTCACCATTGACTCTTGTGTGGTTTGTAAGTTCATCTAGCACCTAGTACAGTTATAAGTAGCAAGGGCTTTTATGTAACATCTGCTTTTAGGTAAACTTCTAAGTTCTCAAGGAATGTGACGATGATATTAACAACACTCAACACTTAATGGTACTTAACACAATTACACCTACAACAAGCATCAGCCGTGTCTCAGAGGTGAAGCGCAGTATCTCCTCTCCACTAACGCCAGGCGGACACTCCAGGCAGTGAGTACGAATAGTCAGGATACTCTCGTCTTGCTAGATTCATATACAACATATTAGCGTGATGAATAATTTGTGCAACTCCATGTTCAGAAGGCATATCCGTGTATCTAATGTAATGTAATGTAATGTAATGTAACTAATACAAAATATAGTGGTGATTTATCTAAAGAGGAAGATACACGGGACAAAATATTCTTGAGACTCTGAGACATTTCATCACTTCATTCATTTATCAAAAATACATCAATGGTCTAGATTCTGTACATCAGGAGTGCGAGGAATATATCGGTGCTGTAGGCGAGCCACAGTTATGTCATTAGATCTTCTCTCAAATTTCTAACTAAATTCCACCTTGTCCCTCACTTTGGACCTTTTGTACTGAAGTCTAAAACAGGCAGAGACACAGACAAACTAACAGACACACGTACAGCCGTCAACAAATGCCCAGTACACTACCTAGTAATTAACAATAAAGTAACAAAAATAATAGATTAGAGTAATAGTTCCATACATGGTGAAAAATGACTATTTCTCCCATTTCTTTTTAGTTGTTTTTTGTGTGTATTTTCTTATTGTGTACAGTTGTTTCAGTGCTACACAAAAATCATGGCAGGAATCCATGTTTCATATTCACCCCAGAGTGTGCTTGTCACTCGCCGCTCCTCGCCCGCTACCTACGTGTTCTGTATGCTTTATCCTGCCTGCTGCATATTGCATTAGCTGACACACTCCGGTGCTTCCTTGTGCTGCACTGTACTGCATGTTGCTCTGCTGTTCGTGTCTAACTAAGTGTTTTTCTTATGTTACAATGTTGTGCACTGGTGATTGTTTTCTTGTGTTTGTGTTACAGTGTCTTTGTTGTGTGTTGGATAATGACTACCTGCATTTATAGCTGTGTTTTGTTAAGATTGGGGTGCATCGTTATACAGGTACTTTGTGGGTTATCTGCCCGTACTGTTGTATTATATAATATTTACGTCGTCATGGTTATATTTTAGTGAACTACAACTGATAGATTTAAATATTCTTCTGCTGCATTTCGTATCTTGATGGTGTGTTGCCATAAACCAACATGGATGCGTTAGTGTATGGGATTAAAGTACTGTATAATGATGTTTGTGTTGCATATTGTTGTTTGTATTCGTATACTGTGTAATAAAAGCGTGTTGTAGCTTAAATATTTGTGTTCTGTTTCATTCTTATTTGGTGTCACGTTTTTCCATTTCTGTTTTAATTGATGAGTGTTGTGTTTGGTTGCTCTATGTTCTGTTATGTATATATTTTTACTATTTAATAAGACAAGACTTCATGTAATACTGTGCTTGAAAAGGTGTTATAATCACCCGGCTCATGGTGAAGAAGTAAGGGTCAATTGAAGATATAAATTCTCGCATAACAATTGATAGAATCCCTTAAGCAAAAGCCAAATAGGAATTATACATTAATATTCTCAGTGGTGGTCAACAAAAGTGGAGCCAAAACTAAAGAATCTGAGTTATGATACAGCTGAAGGACCCGCCATGTGTACACCAGGAACTTCGTCGAGTCTCTAAAAGTGATGACTCTAAATGACGACATGACAACCACTGGGCGGACGTAAGTTTTATTCACCTACAGTATATAGTCCTGGACATTTGTTATAAGGCAAACAGCACGCTTCTGTTAGTAACGAAAATTACATTATCAAAACATTGCAAATCATCGGTCTGTCTCGTAGTAATCTTCAACTATTCAGTAATATACTAAAGTTTCTTGTTGAAATTACTCAACATGGAAGACAATAATGTCAAAACAAAAAAAATTATTTTCTTCCATATTCCTGAAAACTGTTTTAAGATTAGTCCATTGAGTTGCTTATTTCACTCAACTTTCACGACTTTATCTTGAGAAACTTTGGTGAACAGACCTCGAGTACGAGTTGGTGGTGGTGCTGTGGCTTCTGTTAGTATTGTGAGAGATTGATAAGAAGAAACTTCGCTAACCCTATTGTGTGGTGCTCACCGTCTTCTCTCTCCACCCCAGTGGGCATATGTAGGTTCTGGCTCATCCTATTGAAAAGAAAAAATTAACAAGAATATCACTTCCAAAAGATCACGTGTGTGGTGTGGTCTGGTGTGGTCTGGTGTGGTCTGATGTGGAACCATACGGAGAAACGGAGTAGGCAAATGTTATCCCAACGGCCTACTCTTCCTCGATATAGCTTGATTGCAGTTGTCAACTGTCACTAAGTTTAAAGTTTACCTCCCAATCGTAGTAAGAAGTGTAAGCAAGCTTTATGCTGTCTTAAATTTAAAGCAAATTATAGTGTGTGTGTGTGTGTGTGTGTGTGTGTGTGTGTGTGTGTGTGTGATTCTTATCAGAACATTGAAACATATAATGTATTTCGGCCTTTTATCCACCCTGAATTATATATATTTTCAAGAGTGAAAACTGAAACTTAGTCTTTTTAATACTGTTTTCTACTTTTTGTGGATATCATGAATATTAGGTCTACCTACCCGCTTACTTTTGATGTTTTTTTAACTTATATTTATCTACCACCTAAGTCCCTTATTTATGTTATTTCATGTAGTGTACAACATGGCATCATTACCTCTTCTTTTTATTTGAGGAACACCATTTTTCGTGAATAATTAAGTATATAAATATATAAGCAGACAATGGTCTTATTTCTGTCTTTGTATAAACCATAATCCGTAAATCATCGGTATGAGTTGGGCAAAAATACAATCATGTACAGTATATATATGCAATGGATGCTAAGAATAAAAATGTATATGGCTTATGACAGGAGTCTACGCTAAAGAAAGGCTCGTTTTCTTGACAACAACACGTTTTCTATGATGACCTTAAATAGTTAGAATCAACGAGGTTTATTATTAGTTTAATATAAACCTCCTTGGTTAAAATGGTTATGGTAAAATTAAATTCGTTCTCTTAAAGCATGATGTACGATTTCTTTTAAAAAGAAACTTCTCAATAGATGGCGCAGTAATCAGTAACTGAACGTTAATTGAATTTAGTACAGGTTTCTCTATATATTCCTTCCTTGGTATTAACACATTATTGTGACGTCACCAGCAATCCATTTGCCTGAGTGACCCCGTGAAGGAAGGACGTGTCGTGACTGCCTGTTGTGTGGTGATTAATGTTTTAGTATTTTTATATTAAGTTATTTAAACACAAGCTTATGTCGCTACTGTTTTCTGTGGTGAGTAAATTGTTGGTATTTTTATTTTCATAATTAAGTTACATGTGTTGTTAGAGAGTTGGTCAACCACCGCTATGGTAGTTTGTCAACACAAGTGGATACTGAAAGTTTTATTCCGTCAAATGGAAATTTAGGTGAAGATGTATTATGAAAAGGTAAATACGAAGAAAAACTCCGTCACTGTATATATTATGTTGCCTTGGTATTAGTGCAGTTGTTTGATATGTTTATTGATAAAAAAAACGATACATCTCAAAGGGATGAAGTGACATAGTCATCCCCACCCCAGTCCAGGAATGTCCCTCTCAGGACTCACATAACTCCCTAATACAGATATCTTATATAATCAATTATAGTATGTAGTTATATTCTAGACGCAAAAATTCTATATTTCTTTAATATTTCATCTATTTTCCTATTTTTAAACATCCATTAAACATTATTTATCTGGGCATTTCTATATACATTAAGCAATGGGCATTCCAGTATATAATGTGGCAGGGTATGGGATCTGGATGTTCTACAAACTCTACATTCTTTATCCTGTTCACTTCTCTCAGCTCCAAGTTTCCAGTAATATTTATATCCTAATCTTAACCTCATATACTGTATAGTACACTCAATCTTTCCACCTACTCCCATCTTTCCCATATGTAAAATTTGTGTTCAAGAGAACATGATGGTAATGTGTCATTGTTTCACTTTTCTCATATATTTCATTCCTTTTTAAATTACCATCTATTGATTGTATTTTCCGCAATTTGCTCCTTAATTGTTTCAAAGTTTTAATATGTCGATCTCGGCCTTTTCCGCGGCTCTTTTTACTATTTATTATATACAGTATAGTGCTTCATTAAGACCAATCCCCACATGAGAAGGGACCCATACAAATCGAACACTATGATCTTTTTCCTTTATTGTATTTACTAATTTTCTATATGAACTAATAATGTGTTCAAAGACTGGACTCAAAGGGTAAAGTCATCATACTCAAGGTTTTAAATCATCATATTGAAAGGGATTAAGCTTTACTCGAGGGATTAGATGATCATACTCAAGGGATTAAATCATCATACTCAAAGGGTTAAATCATCATATTGAAAGGATTAAGTTATACTCGAGGGATTAAATCATCATACTCAAAGGGTTAAATCATCATATTGAAAGGATTAAGTTATACTCGAGGGATTAAATCATCATACTCAAAGGGTTAGATCATCATATTGAAAGGATTAAGTTATACTCGAGGGATTAAATCATCATACTCCCAGGGCTGTACTATAGTGGTGAACATTATACTGAAGGGTCATACTTACATCAACACAAAATAAGTAAACATAAGAACATATTTAAGTACAGTACATTATGTCTTTTATTTCAGCTATGGACTGTGGTATCCCTGATGAGGCTGAACGAGGGTCCCTTATGCTGTTGGGTGGGTGGATGGTAGGGAGAGTTGGGTCGGTTGGTGGGAGGGAGGGCTGGGTGGGATGCATTGTTGGGTGGGAGGAAGTGTGTATGGTTGGGAGGTAAGGTGTATTCATGGAAGTGAGTGTGTGTGTGTGTGTGGATGGGAAGTCCTCCTATCCACACACCCTTCCTCCCATCCACACACCCTTCCTCCCATCCACACACCCTTCCTCCCATCAACACACACTTCCTACCGTCAACACACACTTCCTCCCATCCACACACCCTTCCGCCCATCCACACACCCTTCCGCCCATCCACACACCCTTCGTCCCATCCACACACCCTTCGTCCCATCCACACACCACTTCCTACCGTCAACACACACAACCTCCCATCCACACACCTTCCTCCCATCCACACCACTTCCTACCGTCAACACACACTTCCTCCCATCCAAACACCCTTTCTTCCATCCACACACACACCCTTTCTTCCATCCACACACACCCTTCCTTCCATCCACACACACCCTCCTTCCATCCACCACACACCTTCCTTCCATCCACACACCTCCTTCCATCCCCACACCACTTTCTTCCATCCACACACACACCCTTCCTTCCATTCACACCTTCACTCATCTCCACACACCACTCCCTACAAATCCTTTACTTCCACTTAATCACACCCTTCTCCCCATCCCCCACCACTTCCTACCGTCAACACACCATCACCGTCGTGACACACACTTCCTCCCATCCACACACCCTTTCTTCCATCCACACACCCTTCCATCCACACACCCCTCCTTCCTGCCACACACACCTTCCTCATCACACGTCCTTCTTCCACCACACACTTCTTCCATCCACACATCCTTCCTCCGCATCCACATCCTTCCTCCCATCCACCACCCTTCCTCCCGTCCACCCTTCCTCCCATCTACACCTCCACTCCCATCCACACCCTTCCTCCCATCCACATCCTTCCTCCATCTACCCCTTCCTCCCCATCCCACACACCCTTCCTCCCACCCCACACACACTTCCTCCCATCCACACCGTCTCCTATCACCTCTTCCCCTCCATCCCACATTCTTCCTCCCATCTGTCTGCTCCCATACATGTACCCTACCTCCCACCCACACACCCAACCACCCACCCATACACCCAACCTCCCATCCACGCACCCTTCCTCCCATCCACACACCCTTCCGCCCATCCACACACCCTCCCCATCCACACACCCTTCCTCCCATCCACACACCCCCCGTCCATCCACACACACCATTCCTCCCATCCACACACCCTACCTCTTGTCCACACACCCTTCCTCCCATCCACACACCCTCCAGTCCATCCACACACCCTTCCTCTCATCCACACACCCTGAGGGTCTTTTTAAATCTTTCAGATTGTGTGGCTGTCTCAGGTGGGTAGCTGGCTGGCTCAGGTGGACAACTGACTGGCTCAGGTGAATGGTTGACTGGCTGAGGCGAACATGTGGCAGGACAAGAACCCCACCAAACAGGTAAAGTACTTGTGACAATATGTAATGTCTATATATCAGGTATTTATGAACATTGTCTAAAACTTTTTGTATTCCAGGTTTTTGTGACTGACTCTGAACCCACAACAAGGTGCTTCCTGGAGGTGGTAAAGGTAGTACAGGTAAAACTTATTTGTGTAATAGTTGTAGTAATGACCGCACCATAGTTAGAAGTAGATACACAGTAATAACTCCGCCTTGTTCAACCGAACATGCCGGTCCCCAGCCCGGATAAAGGAGGAGGGCTGCTGCAGTGTTGCATGATCACTTCATAAACTCTTCGTTTTCCGACCAATTTATTATACAAGGTACAGTAACTTATATTTTATCAAGACCATGTTTACTGTATTTTCCCAAAGACCACCAATGTAGTATTTTACCTTATTATAGATAGTTAGTATTGAAGAAATAAGATATTTACATAGATACTCACTTCCACTTAATATGATCATGTTTATATTGTAGATGGAATTCTCAAAAAATAAAAGGAATTGTATACTCAAAGTATTTTTTATTTTCATTTGTATTATGCACATTATATATACTATACATACACGTTACAGTATGAAATTTGATACAGGATTTACAAAAGTGGGTGGGTGAGGGAGGGAGTGGGGGTAGGTACGTGGGTGTGATATATTTGTTCGGTTTACACCGTCCAACACCCTTCTCACATCTGTCCCAGGCTAGAGTTTGGGCCCAGGACAGTGTTGAGAGACTCAGCCACTGTACTACCAACACCAACTACACTTTAGTGGGGGCAGGTAGGTAGGAGTGGGGGAAGTAGATTATCGACTTTTGGGGAAATATTGTTTGTTTGGGGTGTTGTTTTGGGGATTCTGAATTTTGCGAAGTAGATTATCATAGAAAACGGAATTTGTATCATAAAAATGGGAAATATCTACTTTCCGAAAGTTGAGTTATCTATTCTTCCCGAAAAGTAGATATTTTCTATTGGGAAAGTAGATTATCGACTTTTCGGGGAAGTAGATTTTCGAATTTGGGGAAATATTACCGAATTTTGACAAAATGGGAAATATCACTTTCCGGAAGTTGTTATCTATTTCTCCGAAAAGTAGATAGATTTACTGAAAGTAGATTATCGACTTTTCGGGGAAGTAGATTGAATTTGGGGAAAATATTGAATTTTGCCAAGTAGATTATCAAGAAAACGGGAAATTTGTATCATAAAATGGGAAATATCTACTTTCCGAAAGTTGGTTATCTACTTTCCCGAAAAGTAGATAGATTTTCTACTTGGAAGTAGATTATCGACTTTTGGGCAGATTTTCGAATTTTAAATATACCTGAATTTTGCCAAGTAGATTATCATAGAAACGGGAAATTTGTATCATAAAGGGAAATATCTACTTTCCGAGTTGGTTACTACTTTCCCAGAGATTTTCATTTCGAAGTAGATTATCGACTTTTCGGGAAGTAGATTTTCGAATTTTGGGGAAATATTACCGAATTTTGCCAAGTAGATTATCGCAAAACGGGAAATTTGTATCATAAAAATTGGAAATATCTACTTTCCGAAAGTTGGTTATCTACTAAAGTAGATAGATTTTTCACTTGGAAAGTAGATTATCGACTTTTCGGGGAAGTAGATTTTCGAATTTTGGGGAAATATTACCGAATTTTGCCAAGTAGATTATCATAGAAAACGGAAATTTGTATCATAAAAAATGGGAAATATCTTTCCGGGAAGTTGGTTATCTACTTTCCCGAAAAGTAGATAGATTTTCTACTTTTCGGGAAAGTAGATTATCGACTTTTTCGGGAAGTAGATTTTTGAGGGGAAATATTACCGAATTTTGCCAAGTAGATTATCATAGAAAACGAAGATGTATCATAAAAATGGGAAATATCTACTTTCCGGAAGGTTTGGTTTATCCCGAAAGTAAATAGATTTTCTACCAAGGAAAGTAGATTATCGACTTTTCGAGAGTAGATTTTCTGGGTGAAATATTACTGAATTTTGCCAAGTAGATTATCATAAAACGGGAAATTTGTATCATAAAAATGGGAAATATCTACTTTCCGGGAAAGTTGATTCTACTTTCCCGAAAAGTAGATAGATTTTCTACTTTTCGGGAAAGTAGATTATCGACTTTTCGGGGAAGTAGATTTTCGAATTTTGGAAATATTACGAATTTTGCCAAATGAATTATCATAGAAACAGAAATTTGTATCTCATAAAAAAATGGAAATATCTTCACCCGGAAAGTTGGTTATCTACTTTCCCGAAAAAGTAGATAGATTCTACTTAAAGTAGATTATCGACTTTTCGGGGAAGTAGATTTTCGAATTTTGGAAATATTCGAATTTTGCCAAGTGGATAATCATAGAAAACGGGAAATTTGTATCATAAAAATGGGAAATATCTACTTTCCGAAAGTTGGTTATCTACTTTCGAAAAGTAGATAATTATTCTACTTTTGGGAAAGTAGATTATCGACTTTTCGGGGAATTTTTTCGAACACAGAAATATTACGAATTTTGCCAAGTAGATTATCATAGAAACGGGAAATTTGTATCAAAAAAATGGGAAATATCTACTTTCCGAAAGTTGGTTATCTACTTTGAAAAGTAGATAGTTTCTACTTTCGAAGTAGATTATCGACTTTTCGGGAAGTAGATTTTCGAATTTTGGAAATACGAATTTTGCCAAGTAGATTATCACAAACGGAAATTTGTATCATAAAAAATGGGAAATATCTACTTTCCGAAAGTTGGTTATCTACTTTCCGAAAAGTGAATAGATTTTACTTTCCGAAAGTAGATTATCGACTTTTCGGGAAGTAGATTTTCTGGAGCCGGAAATTTTGCAAGTAGATTATCATGAAAACGGGAAATTTGTCATAAAATGGGAATTATCTACTTTCCGAAAGGTTGGTTATCTACTTTCCCGAAAGTAGATAGATTTTCTACTTTTCGGGAAAGTAGATTATCGACTTTCGAGAGTAGATTTTCGAATTTTGAAATATTACCGAATTTTGCGAGTAGATTATCATAGAAAACGGGAAATTTGTATCAAAAATGGGAAATATCTACTTTCCGGGAAAGTTGGTTATCTACTTTTTCGGGAAGTAGATTTTCAACTTTAAAGAAATATTAGAATTTTGCCAAGTAGATTATCATAGAAAACGGGAAATTTGTATCATAAAATGGGAATATTTACTTTCCGAAAGTTGTTATCTACTTTCCCGAAAAGTAGATGATTTTCCTTTTCGGGAAAGTAGATTGACTTTTCGGAAGTAGATTTTCGATTGGGAAATATTACCGAATTTGCCAAGTAGATTATCATAGAAAACCGGAAATTTGTATCATAAAAATGGGAAATATCTACTTCCGGGAAAGTTGTTATCTACTTTCCCGAAAAGTAGATAGATTTTCTACTTTCGGGAAAGTAGATTATCGACTTTTCGGGGAAGTGATTTTTCGAATTTTGGGGGAAAATATTAATGAATTTTGCCAAGTAGATTATCGAGAAAGGAAATTTGTATTATAAAAATGGAAATATTCACTTCAAAGTTGGTTATCTACTTTCCCGAAAAGTAGATAGATTTTCACTTCGAAAGTAGATTATCGACTTTTCGGGAAGTAGATGATTTTGGGGAAATATCTGATTTTTCGAAGTAGATTATTGAAAACGGAATTTGTATAACAGAAAATGGGAATATCTACTTTCGAAAGTAGATAACCAACTTTCCGGAAAGTAGATATTTCATTTTCGTGATACAAATTTCCGTCTTCTATGATAATCTACTTCGCAAAATTAGGTAATATTTGCCCAAAAGTCGATAATCTACTTCCCAAAAGTCGATAATCACTTTGAAAAGTAGATTATCTACTGGGAAAGTAGATAACCAACTTTCCCGGAAAGTAGATATTTCCCATTTTCTTTGATACAAATTTCCCGTTTTCTATGAAAGTAGATAACCAACTTTCCCAGCAAGTAGATATTTCCCATTTTCTGATACAAATTTCGTCTTCTATGATAATCTACTTCGGAAAATTAGGAAATATTTCGCAAAAGTCGATAATTTACTTCCTCAAAAATTGATAATCTACTTTCCCGAAAGTAGATTATCTACTTTTTCGAAAGTAGATAACCAACTTTCCCGGAAAGTAGATATTTCCATTTTCTTTGGATACAAATTTCGTTTTCTATGATAATCTACTTGGCAAAATTCGGTAATATTTCCAATCTGGAAAAATCTACTTCCCCGAAAAGTTGATAATCTACTTCCCGAAAGTAGAAAATCTATCTACTTTTCGGGAAAGTAGATAACCAACTTTCCCGGAAAGTAGATATTTCCATTTTTTATGATACAAATTTCCCGTTTCTATGATAATCTACTGGCAAAATTCGGAATATTTCCGTACCCGAAAATCTACTTCCCCAAAAGTCGATAATCACTTTCTAAAAGTAGAAAATCTATCTACTTTTCGGGAAAGAACCAACTTTCCCGGAAAGTAGATATTTCCCATTTTTTTATGAGCACAAATTTCGTTTTCTGGTGATAATCTACTTGGCAAAATTCGCAATATTTCTAAATTGGTAGTGACCCATTTCCGAAGTCGATAATTCATTTTAAAGTAGAAAATCTATCTACTGAAAGTAGATAACCAACTTTCCCGGAAAGTAGATATTTCCCATTTTTTATGAGACAAATTTCCCGTTTTCTATGATAATCTACTTCGCAAAATTAGGTAATATTTCCCCCAAAATTCGAAAATCTACTCCCCCGAAAAGTCGATAATCTACTTTCCCGAAAAGTAGAAAATCTATCTACTTTTCGGGAAAGTAGATAACCAACCTTCCCGGAAAGTAGATATTTCCCATTTTTTATGATACAAATTTCCCGTTTTCTATGATAATCTACTTGGCAAAATTCGGTAATATTTCCCCCAAAATTCGAAAATCTACTTCCCCGAAAAGTCGATAATCTACTTTCCCGGAAAGTAGATATTTCCCATTTTTTATGATACAAATTTCCCGTTTTCTATGATAATCTACTTCGCAAAATTAGGTAATATTTCCCCAAAAGTCGATAATCTACTTCCCCCACTCCTACCTACCTGCCCCCACTAAAGTGTAGTTGGTGTTGGTAGTACAGTGGCTGAGTCTCTCAACACTGTCCTGGGCCCAAACTCTAGCCTGGGACAGATGTGAGAAGGGTGTTGGACGGTGTAAACCGAACAAATATATCACACCCACGTACCTACCCCCACTCCCTCCCTCACCCACCCACTTTTGTAAATCCTGTATCAAATTTCATACTGTAACGTGTATGTATAGTATATATAATGTGCATAATACAAATGAAAATAAAAAATACTTTGAGTATACAATTCCTTTTATTTTTTGAGAATTCCATCTACAATATAAACATGATCATATTAAGTGGAAGTGAGTATCTATGTAAATATCTTATTTCTTCAATACTAACTATCTATAATAAGGTAAAATACTACATTGGTGGTCTTTGGGAAAATACAGTAAACATGGTCTTGATAAAATATAAGTTACTGTACCTTGTATAATAAATTGGTCGGAAAACGAAGAGTTTATGAAGTGATCATGCAACACTGCAGCAGCCCTCCTCCTTTATCCGGGCTGGGGACCGGCATGTTCGGTTGAACAAGGCGGAGTTATTACTGTGTATCTACTTCTAACTATGGTGCGGTCATTACTACAACTATTACACAAATAAGTTTTACCTGTACTACCTTTACCACCTCCAGGAAGCACCTTGTTGTGGGTTCAGAGTCAGTCACAAAAACCTGGAATACAAAAAGTTTTAGACAATGTTCATAAATACCTGATATATAGACATTACATATTGTCACAAGTACTTTACCTGTTTGGTGGGGTTCTTGTCCTGCCACATGTTCGCCTCAGCCAGTCAACCATTCACCTGAGCCAGTCAGTTGTCCACCTGAGCCAGCCAGCTACCCACCTGAGACAGCCACACAATCTGAAAGATTTAAAAAGACCCTCAGGGTGTGTGGATGAGAGGAAGGGTGTGTGGATGGACTGGAGGGTGTGTGGATGGGAGGAAGGGTGTGTGGACAAGAGGTAGGGTGTGTGGATGGGAGGAATGGTGTGTGTGGATGGACGGGGGGTGTGTGGATGGGAGGAAGGGTGTGTGGATGGGGAGGGTGTGTGGATGGGCGGAAGGGTGTGTGGATGGGAGGAAGGGTGCGTGGATGGGAGGTTGGGTGTATGGGTGGGTGGTTGGGTGTGTGGGTGGGAGGTAGGGTACATGTATGGGAGCAAGGTTGTGTGGATGGGGAAGAATGTGTGTGGATGGGGAGAGGTGTGTGTGGATGGGGAGGATGTGTGTGGATGGGAGGAAGTGTGTGTGGGTGGGGAGGGAAGAGACATATTGGATGGGAGGAGAGGGTGTGTGGATGGGAGGAAGAAGGATGTGGATGGGAGGAAGATTGTGTGTGGATGGGGAGGGGAGGTGTGTGGATGGGAGGAAGGGAATTAGTGAGGACGGGGAGGAAGGGTGTGTGGATGGGAGGGAAGGATGTGTGGATGCGAGGAGGGATGTGTGGATGGGAAGAAGTGTGTGGGTGGGAAGGATGTGGATGAGGAAGGGTGTGTGTGGCAGGGAAGGGAGGGGTGTGTGTGGATGGAAGGAAGGGGGTGTGTGTGGATGGAAGAAAGGGTGTGTGGATGGAGGTGTGTCGACAGGTAGGAAGTGGTGTGTTGACGGTAGGTGTGGTACTGTGTGGATGGGGAGGAAGGGGTGTGTGTGTGGATGGGCGGAGGTGTGTGTTGACGGTAGGAAGTGGTGTGTGGATGGGAGGAAGGGTGTGTGAATGGAGGAAGGGTGTGTGTGTGTGGATGGAAGGGTGTGTGTGGATGAAGGAGGGGGTTGTGTGTGGATGGAAGGAAGGGGTGTGTGTGGATGGAAGGGAGGGGGTGTGTGGATGGAAGGAGGGTGTGTGTGGATGGAAGAAAGGGTGTGTGTGGATGGAAGAAAGGGGTGTTTGGATGGGGGAAGTGTGTGTTGACGGTAGGAAGTGGTGTGTGGATGGGGAGGAAGGGGTGTGTGGATGGGAGGTTGTGTGTGTTGACGGTAGGAAGTGGTGTGTGGATGGGACGAAGGGTGTGTGGATGGGACGAAGGGTGTGTGGATGGGCGGAAGGGTGTGTGGATGGGCGGAAGGGTGTGTGGATGGGAGGAAGTGTGTGTTGACGGTAGGAAGTGTGTGTTGATGGGAGGAAGGGTGTGTGGATGGGAGGAAGGGTGTGTGGATGGGAGGAAGGGTGTGTGGATAGGAGGACTTCCCATCCACACACACACACACACTCACTTCCATGAATACACCTTACCTCCCAACCATACACACTTCCTCCCACCCAACAATGCATCCCACCCAGCCCTCCCTCCCACCAACCGACCCAACTCTCCCTACCATCCACCCACCCAACAGCATAAGGGACCCTCGTTCAGCCTCATCAGGGATACCACAGTCCATAGCTGAAATAAAAGACATAATGTACTGTACTTAAATATGTTCTTATGTTTACTTATTTTGTGTTGATGTAAGTATGACCCTTCAGTATAATGTTCACCACTATAGTACAGCCCTGGGAGTATGATGATTTAATCCCTCGAGTATAACTTAATCCTTTCAATATGATGATCTAACCCTTTGAGTATGATGATTTAATCCCTCGAGTATAACTTAATCCTTTCAATATGATGATTTAACCCTTTGAGTATGATGATTTAATCCCTCGAGTATAACTTAATCCTTTCAATATGATGATTTAACCCTTTGAGTATGATGATTTAATCCCTTGAGTATGATCATCTAATCCCTCGAGTAAAGCTTAATCCCTTTCAATATGATGATTTAAAACCTTGAGTATGATGACTTTACCCTTTGAGTCCAGTCTTTGAACACATTATTAGTTCATATAGAAAATTAGTAAATACAATAAAGGAAAAAGATCATAGTGTTCGATTTGTATGGGTCCCTTCTCATGTGGGGATTGGTCTTAATGAAGCACTATACTGTATATAATAAATAGTAAAAAGAGCCGCGGAAAAGGCCGAGATCGACATATTAAAACTTTGAAACAATTAAGGAGCAAATTGCGGAAAATACAATCAATAGATGGTAATTTAAAAAGGAATGAAATATATGAGAAAAGTGAAACAATGACACATTACCATCATGTTCTCTTGAACACAAATTTTACATATGGGAAAGATGGGAGTAGGTGGAAAGATTGAGTGTACTATACAGTATATGAGGTTAAGATTAGGATATAAATATTACTGGAAACTTGGAGCTGAGAGAAGTGAACAGGATAAAGAATGTAGAGTTTGTAGAACATCCAGATCCCATACCCTGCCACATTATATACTGGAATGCCCATTGCTTAATGTATATAGAAATGCCCAGATAAATAATGTTTAATGGATGTTTAAAAATAGGAAAATAGATGAAATATTAAAGAAATATAGAATTTTTGCGTCTAGAATATAACTACATACTATAATTGATTATATAAGATATCTGTATTAGGGAGTTATGTGAGTCCTGAGAGGGACATTCCTGGACTGGGGTGGGGATGACTATGTCACTTCATCCCTTTGAGATGTATCGTTTTTTTTATCAATAAACATATCAAACAACTGCACTAATACCAAGGCAACATAATATATACAGTGACGGAGTTTTTCTTCGTATTTACCTTTTCATAATACATCTTCACCTAAATTTCCATTTGACGGAATAAAACTTTCAGTATCCACTTGTGTTGACAAACTACCATAGCGGTGGTTGACCAACTCTCTAACAACACATGTAACTTAATTATGAAAATAAAAATACCAACAATTTACTCACCACAGAAAACAGTAGCGACATAAGCTTGTGTTTAAATAACTTAATATAAAAATACTAAAACATTAATCACCACACAACAGGCAGTCACGACACGTCCTTCCTTCACGGGGTCACTCAGGCAAATGGATTGCTGGTGACGTCACAATAATGTGTTAATACCAAGGAAGGAATATATAGAGAAACCTGTACTAAATTCAATTAACGTTCAGTTACTGATTACTGCGCCATCTATTGAGAAGTTTCTTTTTAAAAGAAATCGTACATCATGCTTTAAGAGAACGAATTTAATTTTACCATAACCATTTTAACCAAGGAGGTTTATATTAAACTAATAATAAACCTCGTTGATTCTAACTATTTAAGGTCATCATAGAAAACGTGTTGTTGTCAAGAAAACGAGCCTTTCTTTAGCGTAGACTCCTGTCATAAGCCATATACATTTTTATTCTTAGCATCCATTGCATATATATATACTGTACATGATTGTATTTTTGCCCAACTCATACCGATGATTTACGGATTATGGTTTATACAAAGACAGAAATAAGACCATTGTCTGCTTATATATTTATATACTTAATTATTCACGAAAAATGGTGTTCCTCAAATAAAAAGAAGAGGTAATGATGCCATGTTGTACACTACATGAAATAACATAAATAAGGGACTTAGGTGGTAGATAAATATAAGTTAAAAAAAAACATCAAAAGTAAGCGGGTAGGTAGACCTAATATTCATGATATCCACAAAAAGTAGAAAACAGTATTAAAAAGACTAAGTTTCAGTTTTCACTCTTGAAAATATATATAATTCAGGGTGGATAAAAGGCCGAAATACATTATATGTTTCAATGTTCTGATAAGAATCACACACACACACACACACACACACACACACACACACACACACACTATAATTTGCTTTAAATTTAAGACAGCATAAAGCTTGCTTACACTTCTTACTACGATTGGGAGGTAAACTTTAAACTTAGTGACAGTTGACAACTGCAATCAAGCTATATCGAGGAAGAGTAGGCCGTTGGGATAACATTTGCCTACTCCGTTTCTCCGTATGGTTCCACATCAGACCACACCAGACCACACCACACACGTGATCTTTTGGAAGTGATATTCTTGTTAATTTTTTTCTTTTCAATAGGATGAGCCAGAACCTACATATGCCCACTGGGGTGGAGAGAGAAGACGGTGAGCACCACACAATAGGGTTAGCGAAGTTTCTTCTTATCAATCTCTCACAATACTAACAGAAGCCACAGCACCACCACCAACTCGTACTCGAGGTCTGTTCACCAAAGTTTCTCAAGATAAAGTCGTGAAAGTTGAGTGAAATAAGCAACTCAATGGACTAATCTTAAAACAGTTTTCAGGAATATGGAAGAAAATAATTTTTTTTGTTTTGACATTATTGTCTTCCATGTTGAGTAATTTCAACAAGAAACTTTAGTATATTACTGAATAGTTGAAGATTACTACGAGACAGACCGATGATTTGCAATGTTTTGATAATGTAATTTTCGTTACTAACAGAAGCGTGCTGTTTGCCTTATAACAAATGTCCAGGACTATATACTGTAGGTGAATAAAACTTACGTCCGCCCAGTGGTTGTCATGTCGTCATTTAGAGTCATCACTTTTAGAGACTCGACGAAGTTCCTGGTGTACACATGGCGGGTCCTTCAGCTGTATCATAACTCAGATTCTTTAGTTTTGGCTCCACTTTTGTTGACCACCACTGAGAATATTAATGTATAATTCCTATTTGGCTTTTGCTTAAGGGATTCTATCAATTGTTATGCGAGAATTTATATCTTCAATTGACCCTTACTTCTTCACCATGAGCCGGGTGATTATAACACCTTTTCAAGCACAGTATTACATGAAGTCTTGTCTTATTAAATAGTAAAAATATATACATAACAGAACATAGAGCAACCAAACACAACACTCATCAATTAAAACAGAAATGGAAAAACGTGACACCAAATAAGAATGAAACAGAACACAAATATTTAAGCTACAACACGCTTTTATTACACAGTATACGAATACAAACAACAATATGCAACACAAACATCATTATACAGTACTTTAATCCCATACACTAACGCATCCATGTTGGTTTATGGCAACACACCATCAAGATACGAAATGCAGCAGAAGAATATTTAAATCTATCAGTTGTAGTTCACTAAAATATAACCATGACGACGTAAATATTATATAATACAACAGTACGGGCAGATAACCCACAAAGTACCTGTATAACGATGCACCCCAATCTTAACAAAACACAGCTATAAATGCAGGTAGTCATTATCCTTTTGGTGGTGTTTGGTGTAGACGCGGTGAGCTGAGCGAACATGCGTACAGTGCAGCACAAGGAAGCACTGGGTGTGTCGGTAATGAATATGCAGCAGGCAGGATGAAAGCATACGAACACGTAGGTGGCGGGCGAGGAGGTATGAGTGACAAGCACACTCTGGGGTGAATGAAACATGGATTCCTGCCATGATTTTTTGTGTAGTATTGGAAACAACTGTACTAATGAGAAAATACATACAAAAACAACTAAAGCTAAATGGGAGAAATAGTCATTTTCACCATGTATGGAATTATACAATCTAATATTTTGTTACTTATTGTTAATTACTTGGTAGTGTTCGGGCGTTTGTTGACGGCTGTACGTGTGTCTGTTAGTTGTCTGTTTTTGTCTGTTTTGAGTTTGATGAAAAGTTAAGTGAGGGACAAGGTGGAATTTAGTTAGAAATTTGAGAGAAGATCTAATATTTCTTACAGCTGAGATTTATTCCTCACTCTGATGTAAGTGGTGAATCATTGATATTTTGATAAATATGTTGGTTAAATGTCTGTATTCTCAGAATATTTTGTCCCGTGTATCTTTCTCTTTAGATAAATCTACTATATTTGTATTAGTTACATAACATTGTTACATTACATTAGATACATGGATGTGCCTTTGAACATGGAGTTGTACAAATTGACTAATGTTGTATATGAATCAGTGAGCGAGAGTATCCTGACTATTTGTACTACTGCCTGGAGTGTCTGAGTTTGTTAGTGGAGGAGGAACATCTATGGCTGATGCTTGTTGTAGGTGTAATTGTGTTAGTACCATTAAGTGTTGAGTGTTGTTAATATCATCGTCACATTCTTTGAACTTAGAGTTTATCTAAACAGATGTTACATAAAAGTTCTTGCTATTATAACTGTACTAGGTGCTAGATGAACTTACTGAAACCACAAGAGTCAATGGTGACACCCTCTGCATTGAGTAGGTAAAATGGTTAAGTGTACTTGCAAGCTGTCGAAAAATGTTGCCTTTTGCTTTATAGTCTTTGTGCAGGAGGGTGGCCTTAAGGCAGGTGTGAGAGGTAAGTGGAACACCCCCCGACACACACCACACCCCGACTGACACCCCATTACCCCCACTGACACACCACCCCATTTTGACACACACCCACCCCCGACTTTACCCCGACACACCACCGCTGAGCTAGCCTTTAACATAAGTTATATGTCATTTAACAGCCCCAAGTATCATTCCCTCACCACCACCAACTTTAACACAGATTAACATTATAAACATATGCATACAAAACCATTTAGATATCTCACATCTCACTTCATTAAAGACAAAATAAAAATGATAATAAATGGATACAAACTAACCGTATCTGATTTCTTCTTTCTATCATTTGTTTAATACACAATTATCAAGATAAGGGCAACAGTTATTCAGGAAGATCTTACAAGGTGAGAGGTGAAGTACGGTGCAACTTGTCTTCTCCTCAGAGTGCTATTGCGTAATTTAACATTCTATATGAGCTCTTCTTAGTGCTTATATCGTCAGCATTTATCTTTGTGATACTTCTCCTCTTATTGGACTAGCTGAAGCTGAAGCCTTACAATCTATTGCTAATTATTGTGTGTGTGTCTTTCCATATTTTTTCACTCATTGTCTGTGTTTTTCATCAGGTCCCTTTCTCCTCTTATTTTTCATTTTGTGTCTTTTTCTTTTATTTTTTTTTAATTCTCTCGTCTGCCCTACACCCTTTCTCTCTATTCCTCTCTTTTTGCATATCACTTTTCTCCTCTGTTTCTCTTTCGTCTATATTTCTCTCTGTTTTATCTCTTTCCCCCTCTCTCGTTCCATACACACTATGACATCATCGCACTTACCTCTGTCAGCAGAGCAGAAACACTGATACCTGTCTCATACTAACAAGAGACACTGGCCTACTGTCTATTACTTGTCCAGCTCATCAACAAGGGTGGGAGGAGGTGTGGGGAGGGAGGGGTTGTTGTTGGTGTTCGTCGCCTCGAGGAACTTGATTGGCTGCAAAACTTAGTGGGTTACGGCTTTAACTCCGTAAGCTTCAGTACACAGTAGGATAAAAGTAGCTCTGTGGAGAAGCCAGATACTCATAAGATTGATAGAATTAAATTCTGTCAGTTACTCGTGAAACCAGTGGGATAAATTAAACTCTGCTTTTACGTGGATAAGCCAGTGACATGATGATATTTTAGTAGGCCTCATCAACAGACTGAATTTTCAGGATTTACCTGACGTTTGAGTGCGTGTATATGCAGTTCTTATTATAGAGCATTTTATCAGTGATGATTAATTTGAACCTAATTTATATATGTGCCCTGATGAAGACTTACATCAAACCAGACACAGTTATACTGAACTGAATACAGAAGAAATAAGTGAAAAGTTTGAAATATATATAAAATGGATTATAATGAAAAACTTAATATGATTTCAATAATATGGAAGGAGATAGAAATAGCTTCTAGAAGGATGTGCGTTTAGTTAATAGATGCAGTGATTAGTTGTGTTCAGTAGCAGAGAAAGACTGGGCCTGAGTCTATTTGCCTCAAAGTTAAAGTTAGAGATATAGATGAATGATGGACACCTATGAGGCAGATTTGAAGGTTAATGGATATAAGTGTGAACAGAACTTCAAAAGAAGTTAGAGAGAAGTTAAGGAAGGGAGAAATGTTCGATGCTCAGAGAATACATTAGCAGAGGCGATAACTGGTGAAATGGTCAAGAGAGGAGCAGAGGGTAGGCCATAGCAGCGTACTTCAATGTGACAAAAGCCAACTGGTATGGAAGCAAAACAAAATTAATGGAAAGAAGAAACAACAAATACTCAGGCACAACAAGAACGATTTCAAAAGGAGAATAAATATTTATGCTCTGCAGAATTATTATTAAATAAATTAACAACTTACAAATGAACAGGGAATCAGTTAAGATATTTTCAGGAGGTGACTGGGTAGGAAAAGTGAAGAAAAAAGTTACTTAAAGACAATGAAATGTAGGTTCTTTGCTGGTATTGTTATTCGTCCTGGTTTAGTTTAAGTAGCTTCTCTAACCTCATATATAAAGGAGGTTAGATGTTTAATCAGTATCTAAAACTCTACAGAACTCCTATATATTTCTGTGATTAACGTTTCCTTTAACCTTATATAAAATTAACACAATATATTTACATACACACACAGAGGCTTTACTTAGAATTATTATAAATTGAAATATTTTGAGCTTCAAACAGTGAGACTGAAGGGAGAGGGACCCAGGAAATTAGCGGGGCCAACTAAACTGATATTTTGAGCAGCTCTGAAGGTAGAAAAATATTGAAGCTTGACCCTCAAATTGAGGCATCAAATATTGGAAATATCTGGGCAGGAAGGAGGTGAGAGTGTGGAGGTGTTATTTGGGTAATGGAGGAAGATACGTCAATAAAAATAAAGGAAATGACATGTAGCTCTGCCACACAGCCATCACAGCCACCACTACTGCCACTGCCACCACAGCCGCAACCACAGCCACACCTGCACCACTTACACACACAGCCACCACAGCCACACACAGCCACAGCCACCATAACCACTGCAACTACACTACCACCACAACCACCCACAGCTATTCACACTGTACACCACTTACCTACACAGCCACCACTACCTACCACAACCACCACAACCTACACCACCATACCACAGCCACCACAGCCACACCACACTACCACCACAACTACTACTCTACAGCCACCACAGCCACCATAACCACCACAGCCACCACTACCACAACCACTACAACCACCTGGCTTTACCACAGCCACACCACACAGCCACACCACACATACCATAACCACCACACCTACTACCACCACAGCCACACTACTACCACAACAGCCTACTATATATCCTTGATGTTCTCTCTTTACACCACTTTTGTTTTGTTTATATTTTCTCGTTTTATTTTTATGATATATTTTA